>NC_061108.1:43903851-43928851 GCF_015104395.2 Macrobrachium nipponense
TCAGTGCCATAAATCACTGAATTTCAGTTTATGGCGATTTCACTTATCAGCACCCAGCCAAGAATGTAACCCTCGCTGATAACTGGGGACTGCCTGTAACTACGCTCATTCAGTCATTCAGCTCTGTGAGTGAAAGCGCTCTCACTTGAAAAGGTGGTTGTTGCTATAACTAGGAAAAAAAGCAATTTATATAGAAAATGTTTCAATTTTCAATGGAACTGACTGTACATCGGTCCTTGTTGCATGGTTATTTACATTAGCAGGAAAAGTAAATTTTCCCTTTTTGCATCATTCAGTGTTTTAAAGTGTTTACCTTAAGTTAATACATTTTCAGTTTTAAGGATATTAATGTAAGACTTATTAAACATTGTCTTAGTTTTAAAGAGCTTTTTGCTTTTTTTTGTCATAGGACATCCCCTTGCGTTATCCAATTTCCTGTGTGCCTACTTGGAAAGACCTATGTTAGACCTCTTTTCAACAGGAAGCTAGGGGTCTTCTGTTCATGGTCCCAGAATTGTTCATTGGAGAAGACGACTCCTACCTTCTTGGAATTCTCTGGGAGGCAGAACAATAAAGTACCACACCTACCTTCCTGAAATATTCTAAATCTGAGGAAGTTATGCTCAACTCTAACTCTCTGTGTAGACTTGGTTGTCCTGTAGGCTCCATGAGAGATCCCTCCCTAGCACAACCTTCTTCACCAGTTTCTTGTGGAGAGATGCCTCCTATCACTAGGACCTTTATCTTCATATATAGAGTTGATCCAGTATCTCTTACGAGAGATCTTTCTTGTGATGCAGCGACTCACATGTAAAACTATTACTACGGAGGATCTTCGTCAGCTTTATACAGGGTGAGATGTCTGCTGCTGTGATTGGTGACATCGAAAGGGTTTCTTTCCACTCAGAGTTCTTATTCAGTAGACAAGATCTGAATGTTATTCAGAACAGAGGAAGTTCTTTCTGTTGATACTGGCAAGGTGCTACAGGTCATGCTCGTGCTTGGTTTATCTGAAGGGTGCAGACCTCTCTTCACCCTCAAAATCCTTGGTGTGGTTCAAGAGCTTGGAGCGGTCTTGTTCACCTTGGAAGCTCAGACCTCCTGCTTGGGACCTTACTCTGATTCTAAGTTTTCTCTCTCAACCTCCTTCCAGCCCATGCATCAATCGTCTCCCAAGAAACTGACTTGGTAAGCAGTTTTCCTTCTGATCTAGGCTTCCGTGGAAGGGTTGGAAAGCTTCAGGGTTCCGTCAAGCGCTGTGTAGTTATCTGAATGTCTTGTCTTCTACTCTTGAGATTCACAGGAGGTGTTCCAGTGTTTTTCCGGAATAAAATTTGTTCAAAGTACCTGACAAAGATGACACTTTGTCACAGGGTATCTTACATCCCTACCTATATTGATGTAACTTATGACGTAATTAACTTGCCACCTTCTCAATGGATAATTGGCTATTCGTGAAAAAGTCTCAACCTCTGGCAAAAATGAAATACAACCAATACTCCTTGTTTATACTTTTTAGTAGTAGTAGTAGTAGTAGTAGTAGTAATAGTAGGTAGTAGTAGTAGTAGTAGTAGTAGTAGTAGTAGTAGTAGCAGCAGCAGCCTGGATGTCCGAGCATACTCCTTACCCAAAAAAAGGCCTTATTATTCTTTTACCTGTTCAAGCTTACGTAGGGTTTGCCACGGGCCTCCTCACTTCCAAACAATTGTGCGAATCACAAAAGCTTTCCATCAACCACAGGGACAATGACCTATCATAGCTGCCATTCTTGAAGCCTTGACAAGGTACGGAAATTCATTAGGAATTTCAGACACAGCTGTTTGTCATCATCACCTTGTGGGAGATGTCAGTATGTCATATGATTATGTTATGTATAACTTTGAACTCATACATGAGTGTTCCACCACTGGCTTTTGTTGCTTTATTTTACTCTTATGAATATACTTTTTTCTAATATAAGTAATAAAGAATGCTACTGAAAATTAGGTACGTATGTAAAGTATACTATGGCTAAGTAATATATTTGTCAAATACACAGAAAAAAAGTTATTCTGAAAAAACACTAGGACAAAGGCTCTGAATATCATAGTAGAGGTTAGGTGTTATAGACTTCATGTTAATGCAGGCCAGGTTGAGGAAGAAGAGGTGTCCTAGTACACCCTTTCAATTGTCTATGCGAGGTTTTTAGAAAAGCCGACTCCTCATCATCAAGTTCTCCCACCAATTGGGTGCATGCAGAAATGCATACCACTAGAGGACTATGTTCCTCCTTGGTATTTTAAAGTGTGTATCTGTTCATAGGTTGTGAATGCTGGTTCATGATTACCTCAAACCACTTTCACTTTCTCCTGCATGAAGAACATTGTCCATAGGTCCTTGGACATGTTTTCCTAGGGTCTAATGGCCCTATTTGTATTTTGCTTAAGATGATTGTGTGGAGTAGGGAATGAGGGAGTTGACTAGCCTTTTTTCTTTCCCTTTTCTCCTTTCTTCATTCCTGCAGGCAGTTTGAAGAATAGACACATCATACGCTGGAACTGGCTTGATGCAGGTGAGCGTTGCATCCATACTGTTACAGCACTTTTCATGGTCCATGCAACATGCAAATATGCTTCTCAGTAGCTAAACTCCTCTGTCCAACAAGGGGAGTGAGGAATGTTGGCAAACCCATTTCTTGTGACTGACATGGTTTGTTGCCTGAAAAGATATAATTCTTTTGGATTACCATGAATGCAATGAACCTGGTCATATTTCATTGTATTTGAACCCAGTGGACTGAGTGTTAGATATCCAAATATCTAATATCTCAAAGGCTTAGGTCTTCTTCTTTAGCAATCTCATTTCCAAGAAGAATGATGGGGTGTGCCGAACCCCCAGTCGGTTCAGGATTCTCACATATCTCTCCAAGTATGAATCTATCCTATTATTAAGACCGAAGGTTTGTTCCACGTATGAACAAATGACAAATTTTTAATCAATTTGCATTTTTTATAGTTAACAAACCTGAGGTCTTAACGTTGACTGCCCACCTTTAGCCGCCCTTCTTACTTTTCATCCTGGGTTTGAAGAAAGACTGATGCATCACTGGATCCAAATGCACTCTCTTGACTTGCTTCCCCCTCAGCTACGCATTGGATGCCAGATGCCACAGATTCCTTTCATTTACCATCTTTGATTGTTTTTAACCAGTTTCCAGCTTTTGCAGGAAGGTTGTTAAGACCTCAGGATTGTTAGGTATGAAAAATACAAATTAATTATAAATGTGTAATTTTTTAATAAATTTTTTGCACATTTGTTTTTGTGTTATTTTTACAATTTGTTCACAGTGCCATAAAAGCAATGAAGAAAGGTTTCCATGAACAAATTTAAATATTTGTTTTAGCAATAGCATTTCAAGATAGTTTGTTTACATATATATAATGGTCATAAATGTCTATATCTCAAACTTGATCCAATCTAGGATCATTCACAGACTTATATTTTATATAATATGTCATTCACAGTGCCATACAAGTCCTGAACAAAATTGTCCGTGAACAAATCTAAACATTCCTTTTTATCAATATGTTTATATACGCATAACAGTCCAAAAACAAGTAATAACCTACCTTATCCTACCTATCTTATTATTCATACAAACGTTTTTCACAACTTGTGGTTCACAATGTCATACAAGTGATGAATAAAATTTTCAATTAACCATATATTTTTTTAAGCTGTAATACTTCAGGATATGTTTGTTTAGATGTAAATCGTTGAAAACTGTTAATAACTAAAATGTGATAATTCCTCAAAATTCAGTGGCCAGCACACCCCTTAAGAAAGTCACAAAGGTCACTCATCCTTTTTTCACCTGTGGGGGTGGTATGTACTACCTGTGGCAAACAGCCTTTGAAGAATTAAGGTGACTTTGGGTGGTTCCTTGAAATTTGCAAAATATGCAATATGCTCCTGGCAGGCATTCTAAATAATTATGGGGCTTGGTTCTAAACTATTTAGAGGCAGTCCCTGGCTATGGGTGGGGGTTCCGTTCCTGACTGTGTGACAATAACCAAAAATCGTCGATAACAGCTCTCATCGGCACTGATAACCAGGGATCAGCGCTGATAAGCAGAGATCGGCACATATCGTTGTCAAAAATTCAGTTATCATTGTCACCAGGCAAGCACCTTATAACCGGATCGCTGATAACTGGGGACTGCCTGTAGTCCTTTTGGTTCATAGGTTTGGTAGGAGTACCTGGGAAGGGAATACATCTTCATGGCTGGAGTGAGTGTTCCCTTCCCATTTCAAGTGTATCACTCACTCAGGGAAACATGCCAAGATGTGGAAATCCAAATACTACTTATGACTTCTCAGATGGATAGAAAGGGGGCATCATTAGCTAGAACAGATGTGCTGAATGACAGGCAAGATGTGGACCAAGCCACAGAGCTCTCTAATGAATCCAGGAAGCCGTGGGGCACTAGCCACTCACACATAAGGAGGAGCTCAATGGAAGAGGAGCCAGGCTGTCCAACACAACAATCCAACATTTAGGAGGACCTCAGTAGGAACCCCTCCTCCTTATGAAATTCATCCTATGTTCTCCTTTTTCCTTGTCATTCACCCAAGACTCCCTCTCTGCTGTGTGGTGGCAATCCAGCTACCTCAGTCAGTCTAACATGTACAGTAGATGTTCCTAATAAGGAAATTCCAGCTGATGCCTGGGGCAGAGTTTAGGAAGGAGATCTACTGGGAGATCTTGCACAGTATCAAGAAATCCATTCATACTGAGTGCCACCATATTCAGGTCATTATTGAAGATTCTCATCCGGAATTCAGGGGATTTTGGCTACTTTATTGTACACTGTTACCAAGAGTGCAAGACACTTTCAGCCATTAGGACAGAGGCTGGAAAGTCCTCAAAGGCCATATGCATGGAGGTGGGCACACTTGCTGAGAAAGTGAGGCTCTTGCATCAGGCTACCAAGAAGCCCAAGGTTAAGAATGGAGAAATTCATCTTGTAGATCTTCATTTCTCACATTATAGATCTTCATCCTAAGATGCCCTTCTGGGCTCTCATATTACCGACTGATTTCAGCAGTCCAACTGGCTGACTCTAATTTCCCCAAGCTAGGAAGATCAGGATGCCAATTCCCACCAATGACCCTGATGTAAAAAATCATTTGTGTGGCACCTCACTCTATGTTTTCTTGCTAGATAGTAAATACTTTTCTTAGAAGTGAAAAGTGATGATCAAGGTGGAATGTGAAATTTTGGACTGTTGCCTTAACCTATTCAGAACGGTGCACATTCCTCTTTATGTTGGAATAGAAACTGCCAAAGAAGTTAACCTTCCAGCTGGCATTGGCCACTAAGGTGATCAAACCCACTTTTTTGTGCTTCAGCTGACTTAAGGGTACTTCTTCCATTTAGGAGAATCATCAGCCCCTTTGGGTGGTGTCAGCCTTCTCCCCCTATACCTTTATTTAGAACATGACACACATGAAAACAGAATTTTCAACAGTAATTTATTTCATCTTTCCCATTGTCTGACAACTGAATAAAGGAATGAGCAACATGTCCTTCCCTTTGAACAGAAAAGGCTCCTGCTTGATGCTGCTACCCAACAGTTCTGTAACCCCACTGCCTAGTTCCAAGTGAAGTTCCACTGCCTCTCCATTCCAACCTCTACCACTCCTGGGAAGCCCTTTAAGGTCAAGGGAAGAAAGGGAGCCCCATAAAGCTCTGCAGGCTGGGGGTCAAAGTTCACTACACCCAAAGAGTTGTTCCAACATGTGGAACCCTTCTTGGAGAAGTGTGTGCAAAAGGTTCTTGAAAAGGAAGCCATAGGGAACATTGTATTTATTCATCACCAAGCATGCCTCTTCCATGTCCCTAAGAAGGACCCTTCTGATCATTGGGTGATCCTCAACCTATCAAGGCTATACAAATACAAGTGCTGGAAGTACCAGATTGCAATTGTTGCTGAAGTAGTACATGCAGTTGTGGTGTTTTTTACTCATTTCCAATTTAAATTTTGTAATTCATGTCCATTATTTTCTGAATCTCTTTATCTTGCTGTCCAACCATTCTGACTCCCTCTCATCACAGACTTGAGCATTGAATGGTCAAAAGTGCCCAAGTTCTTGACTTTACAGTCTAACTGAAATGAAATTCCAGTGCCCCTAAAATGGCAGATGAGCCCTTCTCTTGTGAGGCCAGTGGCAGTTACATATGCCAGGTCAGTCTATTTACTGATGACTTCTGCACTGGCAGTGGATGATAAAACCTTAACTTTGCTGCCCCAGGAAGTGCCAAAAATCCAGTCCATTTGGGGCCAAGGAGCTAATAGTAAAGGCTAAGAGAGAATTCCTTATAAATGCTAGATGAATATTTTTTAATGGGGGTCTGCAAAAAACTTTAAAAAAAGACTAGAAAACAGTGGTACCTTGAGTACGAAATTAATCTGTTCCAAGGCGGCCTTCATATCTTGGACTGCATTTTACATGTAAAATGGCTAATCCATTCCAAGCCCTCCAAAAACACCCCAGTAAATTTCATAATAAAGCTAAATTGACCTATAAACAATGAAATACTACAACAATTTGGACCATTCAATACCTAACTTAATACGTACTGCTAATATACCTGTAAATAAAGTGTATTAGTGTACATGGTATACAAGAAATACTGTACGTGCATATGTACGTATATAGTAAAATGTGGAAGTTTACCTTTCGAGTGAGGCTATCTCCGAAAGTGGTGATAGAGGAGAACAAACGGCAGATACGTACGTACACATAACTTTACGAAACACATAACAAAATGTAAGGAAAACATACTTAAACTAAACTTTACGAAACACATTAACAAAACTGTAACACTTAACTTTCAAAAAAACTAAAAAAAAAAATTTTTTTTTGTTTATTTGATTTTTATTTATTTTTTTTTTATACAAAATTTCAACTTCTTCACCACTTTCAACTTTCTGTTTTTTAGTATCACTTGGTTCTTCCTTTTTGCTTGCTCCTGCTAGTACTAAAGGCCTCTTTAAAAAATAACTATCCAAGGAAGATTGCTTCTGCCTACTTTTGACAATGTTCCTGAAATGACTCGGGCAAACGTCATCGAACTGTGCAAGCATATGACCTGTGTAAGCCTCTTCGGGGTGTGTCTTTTCTACGAATGATTGCACCTTAGGAAAAGCAGCTAGAACATCCTTAATTTCTGCTGTTGTCATAGGGTCGTCCTCCTCCTCCTCCTGCAGCACCAGCTTCGCCCACGTCGAATCCCTCGAAGTCTCGGGCAGATACGGCATCAGGCCAGGTTTCCTCCACGAGGAAGGTTCGCCTCGAAATCTCCTGCCAAGCTTGGTCGATGAGTCGGATGCATATTACGACATCAAAATGATCCTTCCAAAATTCATGCAAGGTGAGGTTTGTGGTATCGGTGATGTCGAAACATCTCTTGAAAAGATTTTTCGTATACAGGAATACTCCGCTAGGATATCTTCCTTGAGGCCAGGAGGGGGGTGAGCAGGGGCATTGTCCAACACCAGCAGGCATTTCAGAGGGAGGCGCTTCTCTTCCAAGAATTTTTTCACTGTTGGGCCGAAACACAGATTTACCCACTCTGTGAACAAAAGCCTCGTTACCCAGGCTTTCGCATTAGCCCTCCACATCTCCGGGAGCTTCTCCTTAAGCCCTTTGTGGGCCTTGAAGGCTCGAGGAGTCTCGGAATGATAGGCAAGTAGGGGCTTCACCTTGCAATCCCCACTGGTGTTGGAACAAAGTGCAAGCATAAGCCTGTCTTTTATAGGCTTATGCCCAGGTAGCTTCTTCTCTTCCTTCGTGATGTACGTCTGACGAGGCATTTTTTTTCCAAAAAAGGCCAGTCTCATCACAGTTGAAGACTTGCTGAGAACTGTAGCCTTTTGATTGTCATCTCGTCGAATGTCTTAATAAAGGCTTCGGCCGCTTTCATGTCCGAGCTGGCCGCCTCCCCATGCCGCACCACCAAATGGATGCCAGTCCGTTTACAAAATTTTTCAAACCACCCATGAGAAGCCTTGAAGTCTGGGGTTGGCGTCGATGTCCCTTCTCCTCCGTCGTCTTTGGCCTGGGCAATCAAATCGCCGAAAATAGCGCTGGTCTTGTGGGAGATTGCTGTCTCAGTTATCGTATCGCCAGGGATTTCTTTGTCTTTTATCCAGACAAGAAGCAGCCGTTCCATCTCGTCGTGCACGTGGCTCCTCTTGCTAGACAAAATAGTGACGCCCTTGGAAGATGTAGCTGCTTTGATGGCATCCTTCTGCTTAAGGATGGTGCCTATTGTCGACGGATTTCAGCCATATTCCTTGGCAATCACACTCAATCACATGCCAGTTTCATACTTTTTTATTGTCTCCATTTTTTTCTCCAAAGATAGCATTCTCTTCTTTCCTACTTCAACTTTCTTGGGACCCATTACTACGTATATACTGTGTGTAATTAAGTTATGTAGTACGTATATGTATGTTCCGCATGCTTACGATACCGATGATGCCGCCGAGTGGCCGAAAAAGCACGCCGCTACGTAGATGCATGATGGGATCATGGGAGAGATGGTGACCAATAGGAGAGCAGGATCTTAGGGCGGTGACTAGCATCAGGAACCAATGGGAGAGCGGGAGGATGGTGGCGAGTCTACTAAGTTGGTGGCGCGCGAGTTTTAAAATTGTTATTGGTGGTCCGGGCGAATCTCGGGACTTTACAGCAACAACCTATTGTATCTTGAACAATTTTCATATGTAGAGCCAAAAAAAATCTTCATATTTGTTTTCATATCTCGAGTTTTTTTGTAAGTTGAGCCTTTCGTATGTCGAGGTACCACTGTATGTATATGTCATTAAGGGTACCTATTAATGTTTAAGATGACTGAAATTAAATTAATATAATCTCAAAGATTAATACAGTAATATGATAATAATTTAAGGTAAATAAATTTGATGTAGGATGTTGCATAAAGTGTACATATGGTGTTTCTATTTCGTCCTTCTTTTCTCTCTCTCTCTCTCTCTCTCTCTCTCTCTCTCTCTCTCTCTCTCTCTCTCTCTCTCTCTCTCTCTCTCTCTCTCTCTCTCTGCAAAAGAATTGATAGATAGACAAATAGATACTTGTTCAGCCTTTCTTCTCTGAAAAAGATATGTATATATGGGAGGGGAAGTGTTGCCTATAGAAGTTCATTTTAATCTTTTGATATCATAAGGAGTTATGTCTCTCTCTCTCTCTCTCTCTCTCTCTCTCTCTCTCTCTCTCTCTCTCTCTCTCTCTTATTGACTGTGTATATATTTCTAATGGTGAAATGCTTCAGATGACTTTGAAATGATAATAATACCAATCTAATGGTATATTTGATGTAGGATGATACTTTGAAGCATACATTTGGTATTTGAACTATAAAAATAAGCAGATATAAGCATTTCTGGGCTCAGCTCGTGTCGGCCTATGAAAGGATCCTTAATATCATTCTTTCTATGTAAAATTAACCTAAAATTAACCAGAGAAAAACAGAATTAATGAAAATGTCAGTAAAACTGACTCGCTCACTCTTAAAAAGAAGTGTCGGTATGATAATAGGGGCGAGTGTGGAACACTACCACGAGACAAACACCAATTAGAACTTCCCATCAGAATCCCCCCAAGAGAGAGCTGATACCAACGGGCGATGCAGCCTTCTGACTACTGGAACTACTAGAGGACGCCACGGACAGCAGCGCCCCTAGCGGACATCCTTAATTTTTAGCGCTAGCGACAAGTCGCCATTTTTCTTGTGCTGTGCTATTTCTGGATTTACCACTGTATTCTACCATGGAACGCTCAGCTATTGCCACGGCTAAGTTAAGTAACTCATAAGTAATATTTTACCACATTTTTATCTTCCGGGTACCAGTATTTTCCTCTTAATAGGTCATATACGGTTCCCTGGTTGTCTCGTGGCTGCGCCATGCTGCCTCGTAAGAATTCCCGGTCCTCCATACTGGGACTTCTTATACTTATGGCTTACTTTATTGCGTTCATTGTTTTTACATCGAGTTTTAGCTAGTTCAGCCCTCCTACCATTTCTCTTAGTTTGGTATTTAGGGCTATTTTGTTATTCCGGCCCAGCATCCCGGCTCTTGCTCTTCATCGGCTATCGCTGGCTCCGAGTAGGCCTCTGTTTCTTGGAACAGTCTGCCTCCTCCTGGGCTTCTTTCTCTTTTACTAAAAGTGTCTTTTCCATCTTTTCGATGTATTATTTATTACATTTAGGGTGTTAGGCTAGCCTAGGTGCTTGTTCCTTGTATTGGTACAGCCTGGTTCACGTGGCCCTCTCACGGTTGTGTTGCTCGCGGCCTAGGCCACTAGCGGTCACGTGTCCCATCGCACCTTACCCTACCCCCGCCCTCCCCTTATGGTATAGGGAGGAGCTGGGGGACCCCTTGGTTGTCATGACAACCTCAGTTGCCTTCTCACCACTTCTCTGAGGCGGCCAGGGGTTCCTCCCAGCGGGGGGTATAGGGCGACCACTCATGAGGTACCGAGTCTCCATGCGGTAGTTGGTGAGGCGGGGAGGAGTAGGCCATCCCCCCTCTCTCTCGCTCCCGCCGTGTTTCTCCGAGACCTTCCCCCCCTCCCAGTTGCTCAGCCACCTGCCTCGCTATACGAAAGGAGCCTTCCGTCGCAGCCGGGGCACCTTTGGTTATGGGTTACTGGCTCCGCTAGCGGGCGGGGTGGGCACCTCTAGTGGTCGGTTGCTTGCCTACTATATCCTTTCATCTCTCCCCCGCTACCGGAAGAGAGCTTGTCTCTTACCCGCGCACTCTTCTAGTAGACGGGCGGAGGAAGGTTATTTTATTATCACTATTTTTAAGGATATACCCTAATTTTACAATGAATTGTATTATATGATTGAATTTATTTCCATCCCCGCCATTTTCCGTCGTGGTTTCCTTTTACCACCACTCCTGGTTGGTTTCTCTTTTGTGTCTCCGCCATCAGCGGAGCTATAGCCTAGAGATCACAACCAACCTGGTTACCACACGTATTTGTTTTGGCGGGGCTCTGGTTTAATCTAACTTTATCGCTCCGGCACAAGCGGAGCATCTGTTAGACTGTAAGTGTTTACCTGGTACTCATGTATCTTTCCACTTACAGGCTACCAACTGCCAGGTCCCAGCGTGTAACGCGACGCTGTTCGACCCCTGTGGACATGATGAGTGTAGGTCTCACGCCCCCTGTGCCACGTCTTACAACGAGATGATCGTCTGGCACCCTGAAGCCTGCGCCATCTGCTACGACCTGGTCGGTCAGCTGGGAGATGGGGTAAGTCCGTTATAGGCTTACTTATCATTTTACTAACAACTTTTAGTCCGTAAGTTGGTTGTTAACCCCGTTCCACCATTGGAAACTAATCTTGCCTTTCTTTCAGGCTACCGGTGTGAGGGAAGTCGCCCTCGCCACCCTGAAAGCGTGGGTGGGCGGCTTCGGGAAGAACGCCGCCAAAGGCCAGCCCTACATTCTGGATAAGAAGCTGGCCGTCCAGATCTTCCCCGCGGGCAAGTCGACTGGTTACGTTGACCCCCTTGTCCGCCGCCGCGCTGATAGCCTCCATCCAGCAAGACCTCCAGCAATCTTTGGGGTCGTAGCCTCCCAGGAGTCGGTCCCGGACGTCGCTGCCCTGGACCTTAAACATCGAACCTATGGCGGTAGGGGTGGAGGATTTGTTGGTTGAGGTAGGTGTGTCGGGCGCCCAAGGTCTTTCCTTGGGTGCTTCTGGATCTTCTCCTGTCCCCTCTTCCTAGTGCTTTCTTCCAAGGCTTTGTGGGATCTGAGATCCCTACCCGCTCTCCCGCTCTCTCTGTACCCCAAAGGTGAAGGGACAGAGAGAACCGAAGACTCTGGCCAAGGACAACTTGGTAGGAGTCGTCTTCGTCTTCCTTCGGCTAGGAAGTCGTCGACTTCCTACGCCGATGCGGTGAAAGCAAAGCCGAGCTCTTCTCACCCAAAGAGCTCCAGAAGCAAGGCTTCGAAGGAGAAGGCTCGCGCTCCGCCGAGCCAGTGCCTTCTCCCGCCTCCACCGCTTCCACTCCGGCTACGCCGGTAGGGGTAGCAGGTCCTAGCACCTTTGATCCCTCTGCTTTCTCAGCAGGGGTGATGCAACAGGTGGGCGAGCTGATGGGCTCGCAAATCTCCGCCCTGGGGTCACGGTTCGAGCAGATGTTTGCACAGTTGTCAAACACTCTGTCTCAGTCTATGCCAATCAATTCAAGATCTCTCTAACAGGATGAGAGAAAATGAGGACCGAGTAGCTGGGCTATCTCAGGTTCCTCCTCCAGTCTCCCCAGCGTCAAGCACTGGGATTCTTCAACTCCCGCCATATGACTCTTTGCCAGCTTTCTCTATGGAGAACCCATGGAGAGTAGCTGCCTACGCTCCGTTCAAGGATGGAATGATCTCTATCTCGGAGTGTGGAACTCGAAGGATTGAGGACTTCGAGTTTTACCCTCCGGGTCTGACGCAGCCTTTCATCGGTTATGCTAGGCTGACGCCAACGGCTCTGATGAGGGAAGACAAGATCTCTAAGGAGTCGGTCCTATATAGTAGAGATCATGCTCAGCGGGAATGGGTTCACTGCCTTGAGGACTGGGAGTGTACGAACACCAAAACTCCAGGCCTACAAGAGTCCCTTCACTATTTTCGCGACGGAAGAGGAGGTTTCTCTTCCGTTCGCCACGAAATTAGTGGAGAAGTCCCTTCAGGCAGTCCTCAAGGATGAGCCCATCCCACAGTTGAGGGAGGCGGAGTCTACTTCTCCGCTCTTCCCGGCCTTCGGAGAATTGTGGGAGAACTTGCCAGCTACGTTCACGCTTGGTAAGCTCAAAACCGGACTGCGCCATGGACCAGTTCGGCGAGAAACTACCAAGGCTGCCGGATTCCCTAATCCAGGCAGAGTTTGATGCGCGAACCAGGTTTGGCAGGTCCCTCAATTCCCTTATAATTACGGAATGGCTGCCCTCTCTTATGCTACGGAACCGCTGTTCAAGATTCTGGCGAAATCTCAGTTCCAGACGGTTCTAACGGACGCTTTTGACTTCTTCCAGGCTAGGAGGAACTGCCGAAAGCATGTTCTACAAGAGTGTACCATTAGGCATGAGCCAAATAGACTCTTGGCCTCTAGCATGTGGGGAGCGGATCTCTTCCCAGAGTCCGCGGTTAACGAAGTACACCACGAAGCTGCTAGCTCAACCAGAGCCTTAGAGCTAGGTGGGGTATTTCCTCGAAGAGGAAACAGGAGTCCGTTCCCACTGCTGGTAAGAAACCGAAGAAGGCTGGTAAGAGGTTCCAGCCATATAAAAAAACTCCAGCAACAGCAGCAATTTGTGCAGGCGGTCCCGGTTACCCAACAAGGACAACCTGCTAGTTCAAAGCAGAATCAGCCTATCCTCCTGTTGCCCCCTCAATCTCAGCCATCCACTTCCTACGTCTATCTCGCCGGGGCCTGTTCCAAACCCTGCATATGAGGCTCAAGGCTACAATCAGCCGAGAGGTAGGGCGAGAGGTTACTTTCGTCAGCGTGGCGCAGGAAGGGGTACGAGGAGCAGACAGTTCAGAGGAGGGCGTGGTGGCCAACACCCGCCCATCAACAATGAGGCTCCCCAGGTAGGAGGGAGGCTGTTCCTCTTCCGCCACAGGTGGGGGTTCAGCAATTGGGCACAGAGCATAGTGTCCAAAGGATTGGGCTGGAGTTGGATCAAAGATCCTCCTCCAATCAAATCATTCCACCAGATACCGTCAAAGGAATTGACAGATTACGCGGAAGAACTCCTTCAGAAAGGAGCTATTGCGAGAGTCAAGCATCTAAAATTTCAAGGTCGCTTATTCAGCGTGCCAAAGAAAGGCTCAACAAAAAGAAGGGTAATCTTAGACTTGTCAAAGCTAAACTCTTTCATTCGTTGCGACAAGTTCAAGATGCTTACCCTCTCGCAAGTAAGGACCTTACTTCCGCGTGGAGCCGTCACATGCTTCCATCGATCTTACAGACGCATACTATCATATCCCTATAGCCAGGCACTTCCGCCCATTCCTAGGATTCAGGCTAGGAAATCAAAACATTCTCATTCAAAGTGATGCCCTTCGGTCTGAATGTAGCCCCCAGGGTATTCACAAAAATAGCAGAAGTGGTTGTTCAACAATTGAGAGCTCAGGGAATCATGGTAGCAGCATACCTCGACGATTGGTTGATCTGGGCACCAACAGTCGAGGAATGTCTCAAAGCCACCAAAAAGGTAGTTCACTTTCTGGAACATCTGGGGTTCCAGATAAACAAAACGAAATCCAGACTTACTCCGGAATCTCGTTTCAGTGGCTAGGAATCCAATGGGATTTGTCTTCCCACAATCTGTCAATTCCAGTGGCCAAACGGAAGGAAATAGCAAAATCTGTCAGACAATTTCTCAAATGCAAGCAACGTCAAGAAGAAACCAGGAGAGAATCCTAGGGTCTCTTCAGTTTGCTTCGGTAACAGATATCCTTCTGAAAGCAAGGCTGAAAGATATAAATCGAATTTGGCGGTCAAGAGCAAACTCCAAATATCGAGACAAGTTGTCAGTAATCCCACAGATCCTCCGCAACCAACTACGGCCTTGGTCAAGGTAAAGAACTTAGCCAAGAAAGTACCCCTTCAATATCCCCTCCCAGTGTTAAACCATTCACACGGATGCATCCCTGTCCGGGTGGGGGGGGATACTCTCAGTTCAAACAGGTTCAGGGGACTTGGTCAGTTCAATTTCGCCAGCTCCACATAAACGTGTTGGAAGCAATGGCAGTATTTCTCACTCTGAAGAGACTGCTTCCCCCGAAGAAGTCTCATCTAAGGCTAGTTTTGGACAGTGCAGTGGTAGTTCATTGCATCAACAGAGGAGGTTCCAAATCCAAGCATGTGAATCATGTCATGATAGCCATCTTTGCATTAGCAAACAAACACAAATGGCATCTGTCTGCCACTCACCTGCAGAGTAAGGAATGTGATAGCAGAACGCCCTGTCCCGGTCAGTTCCTCTGGAATCAGAGTGGTCTCTGGACGCGGGTCATTCCATCCCGTGGGTAAGCCGGAGAGTCCCAGGTCTCCAAGTGGATCTCTTCGCCTCACAAGCGAACCACAAGCTCCCTTGCTATGTCCCCCAACCTGGACCCTCTGGCTTATGCCACGGACGCCCTGTCGTTGGATTGGAATCAGTGGAGGAGAATTTATATTTTTCCTCCAGTGAATCTTCTCTTGAAAGTCCTAAGCAAACTAAGGTCTTTCAAAGGGATAGTAGCTCTGATTGCTCCTGACTGGCCCAAGAGCAACTGGTATCCTCTTCTTCTGGAATTGGGTCTCCGACCTCAACGGATCCCCAATCCCAAGCTATCACAATCAGTACAAATGAGGACTGTGTTCGCTTCCTCTCAGGAATCTCCAGACCCTAACTTTATGGACTTCATGAAGTTTGCGGCTAATAAAGATGCTGATATTGACCCACAGAATATTCTCTTCCTAGAATCAGATAAGAGAGAGTCAAACCATTAGACAATATGACCTCAGCTGTTAAAAAATTAGCATCTTCCTTGAGAGAATCGAACACTACAACCATGACAGTTAATTTGGCTATATCCTTTTTTTTTCAGGTACTTGTTTGAAAAAGGTTTAGCAGCTAGCACGATTACCACTCATAAATCGGCTTTGAAGAAAATCTTTCAAGTAGGTTTTCAGATAGATCTGACTGAATCTTATGTTCACATCTATCTCTAAAGCCGGCTGTGCTAGACTTAGACCTTCTCAGAGGCCTACTACAGTTTCATGGTTCTTGAATGATGTCCTCAAACTAGCTTCAGATACTGACAAAAACTCATCCTGTACATTCATAATGCTCCTGAGGAAGACATTATTCTTATTAAGCCTAGCCTCAGGAGCCAGAATTTCAGAACTGTCGGCTCTATCCAGGGATGCGGGTCATGTGGAATTCCTCCCATCAGGAGAAGTTCTACTTGCTCCGGGGATCGTAGCTTTTTAGCCAAAAATGAGGATCCTCTTGCAAGGTGGGCTCCTTGGAAGGTTATCCCCACTTCCACAGGATCCTTCTCTCTGCCCAGTATCAACTCTTAGAGCCTTTCTATCTCGTACTTCTTCAAGATCCTCAGGTGCTCTCTTCATGAGAGAAAAAGGTGGTACTTTGTCAGTAAAAGGTATTAGACAACAATCCTTTACTTCATTAAACAAGCCAACCCTGAGTCATTCCCAAAAGCACATGATATCAGGGGAGTAGCCACCTCAATTAATTATTTTCAACATATGAATTTTGAGGATCTTAAAAAGTATACTGGATGGAAATCCCCGACAGTCTTTAAACGGCCAATTATTAAAGCCTCCTTGGAATCTTTAAAGTTTTCAGCAGTAGCAGCGGGAAACATTGTTTGCCCCTGATACTGTATAGTAGTTGTAGTATAGATCCAGGTCTCCTTTCTACCTACATCAGCCAACATGCCATCACCCTATCGCCAGGCTACTCGAATATCATAGCCTTAGCCGTTGAATCATATAGTGGATTGTCCCTTATTGTTTTTTTGCTAGGGACATCCACACTTGTACTGATAATGTACTTCAGTGTACCTACCCTTTTTTTTATTTTTATGCTAGGGTAGGACACAATGTGTTTGTTTATTTTCACCATTTTTGTATTTATGATGAACTTCAGTGTACCTACCCTTATTTTTATGCTAGGGTAGGACACAATGTGTTTGTATATATTTTGCAATACTTGTATTAATGATGGACTTCAGTGTACCTACCCTTATTTTTATGCTAGGGTAGGACACAATGAGTTTGTATATTTTGTAAATTTGTTAAGTAAATCCTTTTTCTTATATTACATGCATCACTAATTACTGTAATTACCATTTAAGTACTTTAAGATTACTAACGTTCTATTGTTTTACTGTTTAGTATAAGTTAGTGTAAGTGCTTAGTTTGTATGCTGTAATTGATTTACTTATATTATATCCATCATTTTACATGTTTTTCATTGTCCCTTTTTTACCCATCTTGTCTGTTTCTCTGGTACTCTTTCATAGGCCGACACGAGCTGAGCCCAGAAAAGGGATTTTGACGGAGGAAAAATCTATTTCTGGGTGATTGGCTCGTGCGCCCTATGAAACCCCCCCTTTATGGGTTTTGTTTCCCCCCCCTTGCAGGACAAGATGTATTTTAGTTGTTTTTAGATTAAGGATGTCCGCTAGGGGCGCTGCTGTCCGTGGCGTCCTCTAGTAGTAGTAGTAGAGGCTGCATCGCCCGTTGGTATCAGCTCTCTCTTGGGGGGTGATTCTGTGGAAGTTCTAATTGGTGTTTGTCTCGTGGTAGTGTTCCACACTCGCCCCTATTATCATACCGACACTTCTTTTTAAGAGTGAGCGAGTCAGTTTTACTGACATTTTCTTAATTTTTGTTTTTCTCTGGTAATTTTAGGTAATTTTACCTAGAAAGAATGATATTAAGGATCCTTTCATAGGGCGACACGAGCCAATCACCCAGAAATAGATTTTTCCTCCGTCAAAATCCCTTTTTTAGAGGGGAGTTTTAACTATTCACTGGTTCAAGCTACTCGCGTGGGTGGCTGGTACCTATCTCCCGCGAATACGGGGGGGAACACTGTAAACAAGCTTACCACGCCAAACAGACCAAAACACATGGAGACAAGATCGTTCAAATGAAAATTACACTATTTTTTAGTCTCACCTTACAAGGAATATAATTTAACCATACAACAGAGAGATTACAATAATTCCTTGAGGCAGGCTCATCTTCCATTCCAACACTAGCTATCAAATAATGGGCACATAGATTGGTTACTGGCCCACGGGATAGGGCTGAACTGTTTCATGGAGCTTTTAAAACTAGCAATTAGCTGAAGATGTCCTCTCCCTGATATTTATCACCCTAAACCTATTCTTACAAAAATTTGGATTTTGCTCTAGGGATATTAGGAAAATTCTGGATATTCTTGATAACTGGGGTGGAGAAGATCCTGATGATTTCTTCCATTTTTTTTCTTAAGTTTCTATTGTTTTGTCTCCCAAGATTTATAGAACCTCAGAAACTTGGAGTGGGTGGATGTGTTTTAGGATTGATTCAAGATTCCCATATAGATAGGCAGCAGGAGTTTCTGTTGTTGGAACCTTTAATGACCAAGACCTAGTGTGTCTGGAGTTCCACAAGGTAATGTTCTTGGTCCACTGTTATTTTTGGTGCATATGGGTAGTATGGTTTTTGGCTGGGAAAACAAGATTGTTCAGTATGTCAATGATGAAATGCCAACAGTAATAAAAATATTTGTTATGTGTAGAGAGAGATAGTGAATAACTGAGGTGTGTTTTCATCAGTAGTAATCAAATGAATTGGAAAACAGGTGTTTTACAATTTTGAGGAATTTTACTTTAACATAAAGTGTGTTAATTTACCTTTTTATACCCGTTTTACAGTTATGTACAAAAATGAAAATAATTCCATTAATATTTTTTGTTTCATTTCACAATAAAAAATTATTTTCTTAATTCTTTCAGCAGGAGGCTCCATCAGTTGATTCTGAGAATGTAAAACATTACAAATGGTGGGACGATGGTTTTTTTACATTTAGTATTAATGAGGATGAAGGTAAAAATATAGTATAAATGGATTTTCTGGGCTCAGCCTGTGTTGCTCCGTGAAATGTCCCTTTAGCACAACATTTCTAAGGTCTAAATATTTGGATATTATAACCGGAGAAAAAAGCTAATATGGAAATGCCAGAGTATTCTGGCTCGCTCACCTTATTTAAGGTGTCGGTATGGTTTCTGGGGTGAGTGAAACCACTACCAAAGGTCCTTTGCCATTTAGATTCATCCTTCTTCAATATCCCTCATCTACAGAGGAGCCGATCTAAGGCCCACTACTCGTTACCGTTACGGCTAGCGCCTCTGACGACATTCCTTTCGATAGCACGATCCACACCACACGAGTTTTTTCTTCTCTGTGTTGTGTTTTTCGTGGAATTCTTTAACCACCGTCATGGAACGTCAAGCTGTTGCTGCATCCAAGTTATGTACTGCTATTAATGGTTGACACTATTTAGGGGCTGCCCTTAGCACGTTTAACTGAATTATTTAGGTTTTTATAAGACGGCGTCCCATGTGGCACCGTCCCCACGCCGCCATTCTTGGCTCGCTCCTGCGTGTTACCTTGTTTCGTGTCCCATTCGGTCCCCTATACTGTTTGGGCTCGATTCTTTGTTTAGCAGTACATTCCTATGATTTCAGTGATGCATTTATTGACGTTTTTGTTATTTTATCCACACGGGGGATGTTGTCCGAGCTCATGCTCAGCTCGTAGCCTACGTCGTTTCCTTTCAGCTCAGATTTCATGCATGCATGTATCTTTTAGTTGTTAGGTTACCTCTTCGTTAGGCGCCCTTATCGAAGGATCCTGGTTCTTCTCCCTTTGTCCTCGAGCCCCTTGGCCGCCTGCCCTGCGTTTTTTCGTCACGGCATATAGGCTAGCTGCTCGGAGTCGCCAGGCTTGACCATCCTTCCCGGTTGGCTCTGCCCAGCTTCTCCAGGACATTACTCTTTCTCTACCTTCTATTTTTTCTTCCTTTCCCCCCGTGTTAGGATAGGAGGTTTATTTTATATGTTACATGTTCTCTGAGACGGCTTTGGTCGGCCTATAGGCCTCCTTCGATCGCCTGGCCTTTCTCACCGCGTGGATGATCACCCGACCGAGAGAGTTCCAGGCGACCGCGTATGAGCCACCCCGCGTCGGCCCTTCCAGTCCCTCTCCCCCCACCTTGGGGGGAGGTACGCTCGCTCACGCTGTCTCAGGCAGCCGATCCAAGCAACCCTGCGCGATCCACTTCAACGAGTCCCTGGTATGGCACCATGAGAGTTGTCTTATATGCTACGAGCTCGTAGACCAAGTCTCCTCTGAGGTAGGTGGCGTTTCGGAGTCTGCACAGTAATACAATGAGTACCAATGACAGCTATATCCTTTTGATATGTCCGTTAAGTTAAGTTACAGTTTAATCTAAGTAGTCTTAAGTGTTAACGCTAACCCTCTCTTTCAGGGCGCCCAAGCGGTCTGGGAGACTGCTCTAGCCACCCTGAAGGCCGGGGTTGGTGGGTTTGGCCGTAATGTCACCAAGGGCCAACCTTACATCCTCTCCAAGGAGATGGCTACTCTCATCTTCCCCGGCGGGAAGGCAGGTACTGTAGGGGTTCAAGGGCTTTCCTTGAGTCCATCTAGAGCTTCTTCCCCTTCAACTTTAACCTCTTTCCAGGGATTCACTGGGGGACTTCAGTCGGTCAGACCGAAGTCCACCTTGGCGATCCCTAAAGTCAAAGGCAAGCGAGACTTTAAAACGCTGCATAAGTCCCTGTCGAAGAAGTCAGGTACCAACCTTGCCCGTAAGTCTCCAGCTCACCATCCCGGAGCTGACAAGGCTAAGCTGGCTTCTTATTCTAAAGGGTCGAGGACTAAGTCTTCTAAGGAGAGGGCTCAGCCCCCTCCTCCGACCCTGAGGCATCCACCTCAAAAGGAGCCAGACCCAGGACTCCTAAGGAGAAGGTAGAAGCTTCCCCCTTTGACCCTGACACCTTCTCTGCAAATATTTTGGCGAATATTATGCAGCAGATGGCAGCATGGTCGAGAACTTGGTACAATCCAAGTTCCAGATGTTCGTGCAGTTGTCATCTTCCCTAGAGGAGTCAGGGCAGTCTATCCGGGCTATCTCGGACAGATTAGTTACCCAGGAGAACCTTATTGCAGGTCTCCGGAAAAATGCATTGACAGGACTTCCACAGTCCGGCCTGGCAGCTCAGAGCTTGCTAATGCCGGACTCGTCTACCCTTCCTCCCTTTACTCCGAACAACCCTTGGAGGGTAGCTTTGTATGCTCCTTTCGTGGACGGCATTGATGATTGAGGGCTGCAGAACTCGAAGGTTTGAGGACTTCAAGTTCTATCCGCAATGATTACAGCCCACCTTCATAGGCTATGTCCGCCTCACAGAAGCAGCTATGAGGAGGGAAGACAAGGTCCCAAAAGAAACGGTGATTCTTTCCCGGGACCAGGCCCAGCAGGCATGGTTGTGTAACCTGGAGGAGTGGCAGTGCACCAATACCAGGGTTACAGCTTTCAAGAGCCCCTTCACAATCTTCACCGTGGACGAAGATACGCCCATCCCGTTCACGTCGAAGGGGGCAGAATTGACTTTACAAGCAGCAATGAAGGACGAGCCCATGCCCCAGCTCCGGAAGACAGAACCGACTTCCTTCCTGCTCCCCAGAACTGATGATCACTGGGTAGATCTCCTGGCCACTTTTTCCGTAGGGAAGCTAAAGCCGGACTGCGCCATCACGCTATTTAGCTAGAGATTGCCTAGGCTGTCAGAAAACCTCATTCAAACTGAGTATGACGCCAGGATGAGGCTTTGCAGGTCCCTCAACTCGCTAGTTATGACAGAAGTATCAGCTCTAATCTACGGAGAAGAGCCGTTATTCAAGATCATAGCCAAGTCACTTTTGTACTCTATGCAATGTGACTTGTATGATTTCGTCATAGCTAGACGGAATTGCTGGAAAAATGTGCTGGCGGAGGCCACGATCCGCCACGCGCCTAACAAGCTTTTAGCCTCATCCATATGGGGCTCTGACCTCTTCCCGGCCTCTGTAGTGAACGAAGTTCACTGCGAGGCAGTCAGGTTCAACCAGAGCCTAAGGGTTCGCTGGGGACTCGTCTCCAAATGGAAGCCGGAGTCCGCCGGATCGAATCCCAAGTCGAAGAAGAAGCCTAGGAAGTTCCAGCCCTTCCAGGCCCCTCAACAACAGACTCTGGTACAGGCGGTTCCGGTATCTCAGGTACCGCAACCTTCTACCTCTAAGACGCAGCCACAACAGCAGTTTGTGCTGCTGACACAATCGCCGCAACAGGCACAGGCTTCAGCCTCCTAAACTGTCTCCCCTGCCTACAACCCAGTATTTGAAAACCAGTCCTTTCAAACCTTCAACAGATTTGGCAGGGGTAGCAGGGCTAGGTGTGCCTTCCGTTAATGGGGCGGCGGAAGGGCCACCAACCGTGGCAAGGGTTCCCGAGGAGGACGTGGTGCACCCCCTTCCTCAAACCAGTGAGAATCCCCAGGTAGGAGGGAGGCTGTTCCTCTTTTGTCACCGTTGGAGGTTCAGCAAGTGGGCCCAAAGCATTGTGTCCAAAGCTCTAGGATGGAGTTGGCTCAAAGGTCCCCCTCCATCCAACACCTTTTATCAGGAACCAACAGTGGAATTGGTAGAGTATTCTCAAGAACTCCTTCAAAAAGGAGTAGTGTCAAGAGTCAAGCATATAAAATTTCAAGGTTGCTTGTTCAGCGCGCCAAAGAAAGACTCAAACAAGCGAAGAATAATTCTAGACTTGTCCTGTCTGAACTTATTCATTCATTGCGACAAGTTCTGGATGCTGACCGTTTCGCAGGTGCGGACCTTACTTCCCCGTGGGCCGTCACCACCTCTATAGATCTTACAGATGCTTACTATCATGTTCCAATAGCAAGACACTTCTGCCCGTTTCTAGGCTTCAGACTAGGAAAGCAGGCCTACTCCTTCAAAGTAATGCCATTCGGGCTCAACATAGCCCCCAGGGTATTTACAAAATTGGCGGAGACAGTTGTTCAAGAACTAAGGTCTCAAGGAATAATGCTAGTAGCTTATCTGGACGATTGGCTCGTGTGGGCCACAAGCATCGAAGCATGTCGCAAAGCAACAGTCAAAGTAATCCGGTTTCTGGAACATCTGGGCTTCCAGATAGACAGAACCAAGTCCCGGCTAACACCGGAGTCCCGCTTCCAGTGGCTAGGGATTCAATGGGATTCAAACTCCCACACTCTATCAATTCCGCCGTTGAAAAGGAGAGAAATAGCCAAAGCAACCAGACAATTTCTCAAATGCAAACAGACGTCCCAGAGGAACAAGAAGAATCTTAGGTTCTCTCCAATTCGCTTCAGTAACAGACGTTCTTCTGAAAGCCAGACTAAAGGACATAAACCGGGTTTGGCGTTCAAGAGCAAACAAGAGATCCCGGGACAAACTAGCACCTATCCCGGCGATCTTACGGAAGAGACTCCGCCCATGGACGGAGATCAAGAATTTATCGAAGACAATTCCGTTACAATTCCCTCCTCCGCCTTAGTGATCCACACAGATGCATCACTAAGCGGCTGGGGCGGTTACTCACAGTACAGTTCCCCTACCATTCCGCCAGCTTCATATCAATGTACTGGAAGCTATGGCAGTGTTCCTCACCCTGAAAAAGCTTCATCCAGACAAGAAATCTCATATCAAGGTGGTGCTGGACAGTGCAGCGGTAGTACACTGCATCAACAGGGGAGGCTCCAAGTCGAGCCACGTGAACCATGTCATGATAGCCATATTTTCACTAGCAGACAGGAACAAATGGCACCTGTCAGCCACTCATCTAGCGGGGGTAAGAAACGTGGTAGCGGATGCGCTATCACGTTCAGTTCCGCTGGAGTCGGAGTGGTCCCTGGACAAGGAGTCATTCAGTTGGGTCTGTCAACTAGTAACGGGGCTTCAGGTAGATCTCTTCGCCACCGAGTCGAACCACAAACTCCCTTGTTATGTGGCCCCCAACCTGGACCCTCTGGCTTATGCCATGGACGCTATGGCAATAGATTGGAATGTGTTGAAGAAGATTTACCTCTTTCCTCCAGTGAATCTTCTCTTGAAAGTCCTGAACAAACTCAGAACGTTCAAAGGCCACATTGCTCTAATAGCCCCCAATTGGCCCAAGAGCAATTGGTTCCCACTTCTACTGGAATTGGGACTCCGACCTCAACGGATTCCCAACCCCAAACTATCACAACTAGTGCAAACGCGGACTGTGTTCGCATCCTCAGGAATTCAGAAAGCCCTAACTTTATGGACTTCATGAAGTTTGCAGCACAAAGGGATGCTAATATCGATCCCCAGAACATCTTATTCTTAGAATCTGATAAACATGAATCGACCTTGCAGCAGTTAAAAAACTAGCTGTACACTTGAGGGACTCTAATGCACAAACCATGACCACAAATCTGGCCATATCCTTTTTCAGGACACTATTTGAGAAAGGTTTAGTAGCTATGTAGTACTATTACTACTACTAAGTCTGCTCCTAAGAAGATTTTCCAGTTTGGATTCAAATTAGATCTAACAGATTCATATTTTTCATCTATCCCCAAGGCTTTCGCTAGACTCAGACCATACAAGAGGCCCAAGTCTGTGTCATGGTTCTTAAATGATGTCCTTAACCCTTTAACCGTTTAGTACGTATATATACGTAGTACGCCAACGCTACCTGAGCCGTTAAGTACGTATATATACGGAGAGCAGATGTTTTGACCGTGACGTTTAGTACGTATATATACGATTGATTTTTCCTGCCTTTCTTTCAAGGTAAATCCTCTATAATGTATTCTCTCTAGGTCCGAGGAAGTGTTGTTGACCTTATCCAAACAAAAACGCTTCCTCCCGAACCCCTTTTTATCATAATTTTCCTGATTTTGTATATCTAAAGCGGGAATTCGCCAATCACTTGGCTGAGTCGCTATGTAGCGAGAGAACACGCTGCTGGCTGGTCGTTCATTTACACGGGATTTTGGTCTTTCAACGCAGGGGGTAAAAGGGCTATAATCCTTTCTAAGCCAACTTAGCATCGGCCGTGAGTTGTTTTCGTCTGTTTTCCAGCTCTAGCGCAAATGAAATGCGATAAGTACGTACTTGTAGTTTATTGACATTTTTCCCACTGAAATATGAAAAAATGTACTGGAACGTTACAGAACAAAAGGTTAGATGTAGAACGCACAAACTTTCATTCATGAAACAATACTCTAAATGAAAGTTATGAACAAAATTCTTACACAACAAACATTGTTGAAAATTCAT
>NC_061108.1:43933851-43978851 GCF_015104395.2 Macrobrachium nipponense
AGGCACTAACGAGGTTAGGTGAGGAAGGGTCTGGAGTTGCCCTTGAACACCCATAGCTTCTTTACTTTTATGTGGATTTTGCCATTATCTGACAGACCCTTGAATCTATTAATTGGGATAATTGAAGGATACTAAATTAGAATTAAGATTACATTTTATCACCATTTAGTTCTGACTTTTGGTTAATGGTTTTTATTTAATTTTGTATGTCAGTTCAATAAAGATAGCTTTATAGTGATTTTCAAGAATATTTGGTAATTTTTAGATTGCTGTATATTCAGAATGTTTTATTCATATTTTTATTTCTCTATTCATATGCTGTATTTGCAGAATATGTTATTCATATTTTTATTTCTCTATTCCTTTTGCAGGTCTTCGAAATGCTTTATACAATGAGATGATGACTGTTGGAGATGATGGAGAAGTGGTACTTATTACTTTAACAAGGCCATTAGTCTGTGTTCAGCCTGTTGCCGTAGATCGAGCTGTGCTGGTTTGGTTAAACTACAAAAATGCATATGAATATTGGACTGAGCAACGAGCTTCACTCAATAAGGTAGTAAAGGCTTGCGATGGTTTCAGATCTAATGATAATGTTTTAGTGTTTTCTTTACCTGTGTTTATGATATTCGAATTATGATAATCCTTCTGGTGCCAGTAGGTGGCAGCCAGTGGTATCCCATGCTATACAGAATATCCACCATTTTTATTAAATTATTATTCCAGAAATATTTTAAAAGTTTATTTGAATATTAAGAAAAGATCCACCAATTCCCATTAATCTTAGTTTGTAGTTAACCCTCTTACGCCGACTGGACGTATTTTACGTTGACATTTTTTGTCTCCCGTGTGCCGACTGGATGTATTTTACGTCGACTTACAAAAGTTTTTTTTAAAATTCGCAGAAAAATACTTATAGGCCTACCAGCCTAAAACTTTTGAATCACACGCCTTGGGGGATGCTGGGAGTTCATGGATCAAGGTGTTGTTTTGTTTACAATCGTTACGCAGGCGCGCAAGCGCGAATTTCTTTCTTGCCGCACTAAAAAGTATCTGTGACACATCTCGGAAATTATTTCGTCACTTTGACATAATTTGTGTACCATTGTAAATTAGCCGTTACATGGAGTATTATATATAAAAATGTGCGCATTTTTATGTAGAATACAACAATAAAATACTCATGATTGTAGCTTTTATCAGTTTTGAGATATTTTCATATAAATAACGATAATTGCCAAAATTTCAACCTTCTGTCAACTTTGACTCTACCGAAATGGTCGAAAAACACAATTGTAAGCTAAAACTCTTATATTTTAGTAATATTCAATCATTTACCTTCATTTTGCAACTAATTGGAAGTCTCTAGCACAATATTTCGATTTATGGTGAATTTATGAAAAAACTTTTTCCTTATGTCCGCGCGGTAACTCTTCCGAAAAAAATCATACATGCGATTGTGGTAATGTTTGCACCATTTTAAAATTAGCTGTTATATAAAGTTTTATATATGAAAATATGTGCAATTTCATGCACAATACAACTAAAAACAAGCCATGGTTGTAGCTTTTATCAGTTTTGAGATATTTTCATATAAATAACGATAATTGCCAAAATTTCATCCTTCGGTCAACTTTGACTCTACCGAAATGGTCGAAAAACGCAATTGTAAGCTAAAACGCTTATATACTAGTAATATTAAAGCATTTACCTTCATTTTGCAACAAATTGGAAGTCTCTAGCACAATATTTCGATTTATGGTGAATTTATGAAAAAAATAACATTTTCTTTACGTCTGCGCGGTAACTCTTCCGAAAAAATCATACGTGCGATTGTGGTAATGTTTGCACCATTTTAAATTAGCAGTTACATAAAGTTTTATATATGAAAATGTGCGCAATTTCATGTAGAATACAACAAAAAATAATTGAAGGTTGTAGCTTTTCTCATTTTTGAAATATTTGCAAATAAATCACGATAAATAGAAAAAAAACCACGTTCGGTCAACTTTGACTCTACCGAAATGGTCGAAAACGCAATTGTTAAGCTAAAACTCTTACAGTCTAGTAATATTCAGTCATTTATCTTCATCTTGAAACAAATTCGAAGTCTCTAGCAAAATATTTAGATTTATGGTGAATTTAAAAAAAAATCTTTCCTTCCCTCCGCGCGCGGATTCTCTGCCACAAAATCTCCGAAATGCGTACTTACCATTCTCGGAATATTTGCTCCGTTTCATATTAGGCATTTCATAGAGTTTTATATATGAAAATGTGCTCAATTTCATGTATTATAAAACAAAAAATATTTGAAGGTTGTAGCTTTTCTTATTTCCGAAATAATTGCATATAAAAAATATATATATAAAAAAATTCGACATTCGGTCAACTTTAACTCGTCAGATATGGTCGAAAACTGCAATTGTAAGCTAATACTCTTACAGTATATTGATATTCAATCATTCGTCTTCATTTTGAAAGAAATTGGAAGTCTCTAGGACAATATTTAGATTTATGGTGAATTTTTGAAAAAAATATTTGTTTACGTCCGCGCGTTACGAATTCATGCATTATTTTGTGATAATATTTTCTCTGTGTTGCTTTTATCGTTTTACAATGTGTTATATACCAAAATGATCACAATTTAGTGTACATTACAATGAAAAAAGTAACTTGTTACCTTTAACCGTTTAGCGCACAGCGCGATTTGAATACAATTATATATGAAATTTCGTTTTTGCGCTATCATATATCGCATTATTTATATATGACGATAATTATTTTCATTTCTGAAGGTTGCATACTAAACTTCAGTCAATGACAAAAAAAGGAGCCAAAAATAAACTCTTAATCTTGAAAACTAAGCGCGCTGTGATTTTTTGAAAAAAATATTTTGTTCATGAAACTTACCGGTCAGATATATATATAGCTGTATTTCTGACGTCCGACAGAATTTCAAAACTCGCGGCACACGTAGTGGGGCGGCCAGGTGGTAGTACCCATTCCCGCCGCTGGGAGGCGGATATCAGGAACCATTCCCATTTTCTATTCATATTTTTTCTGTCGCCGGTGCTGCAAACAACTGTTTACAGTACCTCCGTCTAGGATTTTAGATCAAATTCAAAATGGAGACGCCTCAGTCGGTGCTGGGAGCCTTGAGACCTGGCGACTGGATGGTGTCTCTGGACCTGCAGGACGCGTACTTCCACGTCCCCGTCCACCCTCTTTCAAGGAAGTACCTGAAATTCTTTGCGGAGGCATGGAGGCAGAGAGGGGCGGATCCTTGGACTCTCAAGATAGTAGAGCAGGGGTACAAGATCCCCTTTTTACATCCTCCTCCTTTAACATCAACTCCCAGAGACCTCTCTCCATCTTATCAGGGAGAGAAGAAAAGTATTCTTTTCGATCTGTTAGACCAGATGGTCGAAAAAAGAGCGGTGGAACAAGTCTTGGACCTGGAGTCACCGGGCTTCTACAACAGGATTTTCCTAGTGCCGAAGCAGTCGTCAGGTTGGCGCCCAGTCCTGGATGTGAGCAGGCTCAATCTTTTTGTAGAAAAGACTGGGGTTAGAGAAAGTCGCAGCCTTCCTAGAGAGAGAAGCTTGTTCGGTGAGGGAGTGGATGAGTCTGCTGGGCACCATTTCCTCGCTAGAAAAGTTTGTCTCGCTGGGAAGACTGCACCTCAGGCCTCTTCAATTTTTCCTTGCGGAAGAATGGATGTCGAAAGAGGACCTGAATGCGATCCTAAGGATCTCCAACAAGGTAAAAGTCCACTTAAGATGGTGGCTCGACCCTCAGAAGTTACGAGAGGGCTTCTCCTTAAATCTTCTGAGCCCCGACCTAGTGTTGTTCTCAGACGCTTCCATTTCCGGTTGGGGAGCAACACTAGGGGGGGAGGAAGTGTCAGGCTCCTGGAGAGGGGAACAGGTAGCCTGGCACATCAATGTAAAGGAACTGGCAGCAATATTCCTGTCGCTGCAGTTCTTCGAAGACAAACTGTCAAGCAAGGTTGTTCAAGTCAACTCAGACAGTACCACAGCCCTTGCGTATCTAAAGAATCAGGGAGGAACTCACTCCAGATCCCTTTTTCTCCTGGCGAAGGAAGTTCTGCTATGGGCAGACGCAAGGCGCATCAAGATCCTGACAAGATTCGTGGCAGGGGTTCAGAATGTCAGGGCGGACCTTCTCAGTCGACGAAATCAGATTCTACCAACAGAATGGACCTTGCACCAGGAAGCTCCCCGGTTCTGGATCCAGGGGCAATTGCAGTGGACGCGTTGCTCTGGAACTGGACAGACCTGGATCTTTACGCCTTTCCCCCATTCAAGATCATGGGGGACGTAATGAGGAAGTTCGCAGCTTCAGAAGGGACAAGGTTGACTCTGATTGCCCCAATGTGGCCAGCAAGAGAGTGGTTCACAGAGGTCATGACATTCCTTGTGGTCCCAAGAACGTTGCCCTGGAGGAGAGATCTACTCAGACAGCCTCACTTCAAAAGGTTTCACCGAAACCTCTCCGCTCTGGCTCTGACTGCGTTCAGACTATCGAAAAGTTGGCCAGAGCGAGAGGCTTTTCAAAGGCAGCTGCGAGAGCAATCGCTAATGCTCGAAGAGCCTCTTCAAGAGCTGTCTACCAGTCTAAGTGGTCCTCCTTCAGGGCATGGTGCAAAAAGGAAGGAATTTCCTCTTCCACGCCTCTGTGAATCAGATAGCAGATTTCTTACTCTATCTAAGAAATGTGCAGAAATTGGCAGTTCCTACAATCAAGGGTTATAGGAGTATGTGTCTGCCGTTTTTCGCCACAGAGGACTGTACCTCTCCGACAATAAGGATCTGCACGATCTCTAAGGTCGTTCGAAACCACAAGATTCCACAAGCAAGACCGCCCTCATGGAATCTCGATGTGTTTTTGAAACATCTGATGCTAAGTCCCTTTGAGCCTCTCCATGGAAGCTTCTCTAAGGGGACTTGACGAGAAAAAACGCTTTTCCTAGCTTCTCTGGCGACGGCGAAGAGAGTTTAGTGAAATCCAAGCGTTCAGTAGCCTAGTGGGCTTCAAGGGAGACAACGCTGTCTGCTCGTTGAACCCATCTTTCTTGGCTAAGAACGAGAACCCGTCTAATCCTTGGCCAAAGAGCTTTGAAATCAAAGGAATATCGAGTCTCGTGGGTCAAGAACCAGAGAGAGCCCTGTGCCCTGTCAGGGCTCTCAAGTTCTATGTGAATAGGACTAAAGAGATAAGAGGTCCCTCAGGTAATCTCTGGTGCTCGGTGAAGAGACCAGATTTGCCGTTGTCGAAGAATGCTGTTGCTTTCTTCTGAGGACGTCATTAAAGAGGCTCATTCATCTTGCCAGAAGACTGATTTGAGCCTCTTTAAAGTGAAAAGCTCACGAGGTCAGAGCCATAGCTACTTCTCTTGCCTTCCAAAGGAATATGTCTATCAAAGATATTCTTGATAGCACCTTTGGAGGAGCAATTCCGTATTCGCCTCACATTACCTCCGGGATGTGAGAACGATTTACGAGAACTGTAGTTCTTTGGGGCCTTACATTTCGGCAGACACAGTTTTGGGGGCTGAGGTAGCTGCTCTCTCCCTATCCCTTAGCTTAGTTAGGTTAGTTTTATTGTGTTTTTGGTTGATGGTGAGATCTTCTGTGGAAATCTCCCATTCCTTAGTGTTAATGTCAGGGGTTTTTTTTGGTTAGTTGGTCAGGTGGTGGTCGGTTGCTGTGTTACTGCCATATGTTTGGCTAGAGTGGTCTTGTACATTGTGGTCACGTCCCCGTTGACAGAGCATCCAGAGTGCAACCAGCACTACAGGTCCAAACCTGGCTGGCAACTCTGATAAAAGCATAAGCAGGCTTTAAGTGACAGTAATCACAGAGTCTACTTTGCTATCAGGTAAGGAACCAATAAGTTAATCTTTTATTTAATTTAAGTTTCCTAAAAATCCTAGTCTGTCTCTACCCACCATCCGAAGGTGGGATTCAGCTATATATATATCTGACAGGTAAGTTTCATGAACAAAATGTTATTGTTATAATACAATTAAGTTTGTTCATACTTACCTGGCAGATATATATAATTAGAGTGCCCACCCTCCTCCCCTCAGGAGACAAGGGTCATGAATAAATATGAATAGAAAATGGGAATGGTTCCTGATATCCGCCTCCCAGCGGCGGGAATGGGTACTACCACCTGGCCGCCCCACTACGTGTGCCGCGAGTTTTGAAATTCTGTCGGACGTCAGAAATACAGCTATATATATATCTGCCAGGTAAGTATGAACAAACTTAATTGTATTATAACAATAACATTTTTTCTGCTTCCACGCTCACTCTGAAACACCTCAGGCACACAGGAGACAATTTTTTTTTTACCGCTTCGGCGTAAGAGGGTTAAGTGCTTTATGATTCTCACAGTCAAAGGCTGCAAATCTAACTAGCCATGCAGAATGAGAAGAGCGATGCTAACTCTGCCAATCTGTCACTAATAGCCTTGTCTGCACATGATAAGGCCCCCAACAAGTCTACTGCGACATCTTCTGCAATCACCGGACCATCTTCTGTCTCCCTCGCTAATGCCCCAATTGTCCAATCTAAGAAGCTATGTACTTCTAAAACTTGGAATAAACTCCTAGCAAGGTGATCTATGTCAGAGGACAAGAGCATGACTTTAGCCAATGAAAAAGCTGAACATCTAACAGAGTCAATGAGGCACGAGAAGTCCCCCTGAGAGGAGGCAGATACTCCTATGGATGAAGCTTCCCCGGTGATGTAAAATCGGTAACTCTTCTTTATCAACTTGCGTGGAGGGAAAGCAAAAGAAGCTTTACCCATCTCTCTCTTTGAAGCTAACCAGGAGGCATATTCGTAATCTGTGTTGGGAGAAATTAAGACCAATCAGTGTTCAGAATTCTCTTGAGGCAATGATTATCCTAGCATTCAGTCTTACTGTGTGTACAATAATTATCCACTAGTGACGTATATTTTCACTATTGACAAATTATAGTATAATATGTATACTACTTTCTGTTTTTTCATTTCAGGTATTCAATAATTATTTTACTGTCTAAATAGCTCTTAATTTCAAACAAAATTCAAGTTAAATAATGATGAAAACCGAGGAAGTAGAAAACTTTTATATATTCATATGATTCATTAAACTGCTCTTCTTGAACACAATTCTCATTTGTAAATACACAATTCATTCATACAGTCTCGAGAGCTGCAGCTCATCTGCTTATTTAAGAGCAGTCTATCATTCCTCTGTTAGCAATGGATGTCAAGGAAGAACTATCAAATTTTGACAAATTTAAGAATATACATTCAACCCAGTGACAGTAGCGACATAGTTGAATTAAGGACAAATGTAACAACAAAATAAACAGTCAAGTCAAGGAATGGCTGGGAGAGTGCTCGAAGAGTATGCAAATTTTCCTTTTTTTTTTTTTATTACCTAACCTAATGCCTTTTCCCCTTATCCTTATCAAGTTAAAAGATGGGTCTACTCATATATATATAGAGAGGAGAGACTGGACAGACAAGTCCACTTGTTATGCATGATATTTGAAAAATAGCAGTGGCCTAGACTGTAGAGACCAACAGCAACAAAATCACTTCTGGTACCTAGTGCTGGGCAACAGCTGTGTTCCATACAGAAACAGGATCACAAGAGAAGATAAGATAGTGACTTTTTCTCTCAAGAAAATCTGTATAACTGTAGAAACAACCTCAAGTAAACATGTCTTAGATATTAGGTAGTCAACTTGCAGTCAACTATCAACTACATGCCTGCCTTTCGAGCTAGCTAATAAAATAAAATAATGAATGTTGTAATAATCTTTATTAAAGCCTAGTTAACGTTAAATTCATGTAGCCTAATAAATTTTCCCTACTACTAGTACTACTATAAACAGTTGTATGCGTTAATAAAAGTATTATAATGTTATTTACAAAGTCATCAATAAGGTCTTAAGCCTCCTTTTATGCAGAGGACTCTGCTGAATTTGATGTGCCATAACACTTGAAGGTAGTAGGCTATTCTTCAATTTTCCCATTATCATTTTTACCCTACACTTCAAAGTTTTACTACAGCATTATAGCTTTGAAAGTAAACTTTACTGACTAGCTTGCCTACAAATAAACTGTACCAACTAGCCAGTCTACCAGGGTTTATCATCAAATAACAAAGGGTAGCTTACCATAGCGTAGCAAAGGATGTCTAATTTGGCATAACCTTCTGAATTGAGGGGCTGATCAAAGTCTAAGCACCTTGATCAGGAACCAAGTAATTGGAACCTTTCGAGAGCTGGGCTTTGTAGTGCAAAGGACCGCAGAAGGGGAGTGACAACTTCTACACTAGAGCCAATCCCTAATCCATAAAGCAATGGTTTTGTTAATGCTGCCTTATAAGCCATGATTGTTGTAACTGCAAGGCGTTTGTCTTCAAAACGGGATGAGGAAATTTAAAAGTGCTTCCTAAAATTCTGACTGGGCTCTCAGTATGTATATAATCTAACCATATCTTCCATACAGACTGGTATTGCTGGATATATGAAGTCTGTAATTTTTGCCTTAGGTATCTAGCAATTTTGGGCAAGTAATTACCATGGTAGATATTTAAAAAATTCACCCGTGAAGGTCTTGGAAAGGAGGAGCTGTAAATGACCTGCCCTGCTACTGGTCTACTATATAAAAACAGTAACTTACTAATGTGAAAACCTATACCTAGCTAGGCCAGCATATCACTTAGGTTATTTTCTAATCAATCTAGATTATTTAATTCCCTTTCAAGATATGTACATGATAGCCTACAGTATTAAGACAATGCTTAAGTATACAGGCTATATAAAAGGGCAAAATGTCTGTAGCCTTTTATCTAATCCAAAGGTCTTTGGTGTAAACTTATGCTACTGCTTAGGCCCATAGCCTAATAGGATATGTTGTTATCTGAAAGGATTATCTTTTATTAATATATTAATGGTTGTAGATCATTTCTTTATATAAAACTTCTAAATAGAATGATAAATTCTTCAAAATTTGTCCTTCTACAAATAGCTAACGATCATAATCAAATATAAGAAGCTCCAACGTGTGCTGGCAATAAATCAGATTTACAGCTTTTCATGCATCATAAAATCATTGTTCCATGGTCTAAACTCTAAACTAAAAAATGTTAAACTCGTACTTAAAATTATATGCACTTAGTTTTCAACTTAGATTTTTCCATGAGCTTTGGTAATAAAATCAATGAACGAAGAACGAAATTCTCGGAGCTAGCCGAATGATCATAATCGTAAAAAGCACAGACATGTGCTGGCAAAAAAAGCTGATTTATGGCTTTTCATGCACAAATTGTTGTTCCACAGTCTAAATTTTAAAAATGTTAATGGGAACTTCAAAATATACACTTAGCTTTCAACTTAATAGCCCAACAATCATAAATCATAGAAAGCTTTGATAAGTGCTGGCAAAAAAAACAGATTCTCGTTTTTCATGCACAATAACATCATTGTTCTACAGTCTAAACTAAGCAACTTTTAATTGGAACTTAAAATTATGCACTTAGCTGAATCAATAAGCGAAGAATGAACTTCACGAGCTCTGGTTTGTTTGCCAACCAGAAAGGGAATGGCATCTTGGTCGGATTTTGGTTGTATGTAAACAATATGATGGTGTATATGTGCATAACCACTTCTTCTTCTTGAAGTTTTTGATGTAGGTAAATTGGGTATTAGCATTCGCTGAGGTTAAAAAAAGTGCCCTTTTTCCTGAGTCCATTTATACTCTATCGTTATAACATAACACTTGGCCACAAGACCAGTTAAGAGAATTCTTTGACATTAGTTTCACCATGGAGCTCTGGATGAACCATGGAAAGGATAATCCTTGAGGACGAGACAGCGACAAAACTATCAAAAAGCCTACTTTAGAGTAACAGTAGTAATAGAGTACTGTCATGTAAGGTTACTGTGATTGTTTTGGGATGATGGTATGTGATGTATTTTTGTTTTAAATGATATGAAATTGTCTTAGTATGATAATTTAAGGTATATTTTTTATTTAATTATCAAATTAAGCAGTGAAAATGTTGAAATAGGCAGTTAGAAGCAATTTAGTTCAAGAGGTACTAGGTATTTGTCAGTTACAATCATTTTTAGAGGGGATTTTTACATTTCTGCAGATTTTGCATTTCTACGGTATGTTCTGGAAGCTATTCCCACGTGAAAATGGGGGAGCACTCTACTACACTCAAGGGTTGCATCACTAGCATACTGAACAATCTTGTTTTCTTGCAAGTGTATGGGACTCTTCAGAATTAGCCTGGAGCTTGACTGTACTTGATGTAACCTTTGACTCACATCTTGCTCTTGAGAAACTTATAACGAAATTGTCAGCAAATGCGACACAAAAGTTAGGTATTATATGTAAGGCCTCATATATTTATAACAATGATAAAATCAGCACAACCTGTTTTGATCATTTGTCTTTTTATTATTAGAGTACTATTCTCTGCCATGGATTTCTGCTTTTGCTAAAGATTGTTACTCTCTTTTTGGTAGAATGGTTTGTGATGGCAGGTCCCCGTTCCCTAACATTTGGTAGAATGGTTTGTGATGGCAGGTCCCCGTTCCCTAACATCAGCACTTATGGCTTCGACCATTGGCAGATGCCTTGTTTGCAAATTTTTCTTCAATTTTGCCAAGAGCAACCAGATTTGCTGAACAGCAGCACCAATATGCAGTAAATGTGCCACACTTGAACTTTTCAGTTCTAGAGGTCTATTTCTCCCACCATTGGACTGTGGAAATCTCCCTGAGGATGTTGTACAATTAGAACCTCAAAATTTCAAGCAAAGATGCAATGCATTACTACCCTAAAACAATCAGATTTGTACAATAATTATTTATATATATTTTCACTCATATATTTCTTATTTATTTTCTGGCCTCAGCCGTGTCGCTCCGTGAAATACGTTCCTTTAGCGCTATTTCTAAGGTAAATTATTGCTAAAATACCAGAGAACTGCTAAATTGGACATACCAGAATATTCTGACTCGCTCAACCTTTCTAAAAGGGTGGTTGGTGGTAGAATCTGGGGCGAGTGAAAAACACTACCACAGCAGCCTCTCCAATTAGCCTTTTCCACATCAGAACCCTTTAGAAAAGGGGAGCCGTGCTACGGCTCACTCCCTGCTACGCGAAGGTAGGTCAGGGTCGGGCATTCCTTTGATAGCCATTCTGAGAGCTGCACGTTATTTTTGCGTTCTGTTTTTATCTGCCTTTTTGGCTTGTGTTTGTTAGCTATGGATCGTCAATCTGCCTCCCCATCCAAGTTAAGTACTGGTTTTTTGTTCGGCACTATTTAGGGAGTGATTTTGACCCTAGTGGTTCTTTTATTTAGGGTTTTGTCTGGCGTCGCCTTCGCTAACGAGGCTGGGCGCCGCCATTACGCGTTCCCCTTTTGTGTCGTTTCGGTTTTGCGTGGTCTTCCATACTTCGTGAACCGAGTTGTATATCATCAGTACTCTTATTTCCCCTTTTCTTGGATGGCAGTTTTTGTCGATCGTGTATATGTTCATGTTTAATTTTTGTTTATTTCGTGCTTTCCACGGGGGTTTCCTTTCGAGCACGTGTCTTTGTTTCGTGCCTCATCGGGTACCCACCATTATAGTTTTACTACTTTTCATTATGATTTTGTTTTATTTCTTTTCCGTTATCATGCCTACCTCTGCCGTTCGGTTTACTTATATCGTTACGGCATTAGGCCATTCTGGCCTTGTCCTGGTTAGGGACATCCTTATCGAGTGGTCCTACCTGGCTGTTAGGCGTTTTTATAGTTTTATGTTCATTTCCCTTCCCATGTCCCCCCCCCCCTGTGTTAGTGCATGATTTTACATTACTTTTAAGTATTTATTGTTTATTTGTGTATTATTTGTGCATGTTTTCCTTTGGGTGATCGTGTCGGCTAGCCTACCCCTGCGCCTTCCTCGCGATCCAGTAATCACGGGGAGCTGCTGGGTCACGTGATCGTCACCCCTACCGACCCCCCTTTTCCCACTCTGCTCGGGGTACCCACTGAGTGGGTGCTTCTCTCGCTCAGATTGTCGCTGACGACCGACCCGAGTCTCTGCGGGGAGGTGTGAAGGGGGGCCTCTCAGGCCTTAGGTCGGTGGGTGTCGCTTCTCAGCCGACCTTCTTCGGAGTTGGCGGTAGTCTGAGCATGCTCGGCTTCTCCCGCCTCTCTGAATGTTTTCACCCTCCCGCCTTAGACATTCCCTCCCCGCCCATGGCGGGTTTTCGTTCCAGCCTCTACGGCTTCGTCGAGGGTTTTGTTTTCGGAAGGTTGTACCTTCTTAGACGGAGATTTTAGTATAGAATTTTTATTTATTTATTGTTTCGTTTTATTAGTTCTTTGAACCTCCGGGTTCATTGCCGCCCGGGATAGCCCATTGCTAGCGCCTTTGTATTTCATTCTCCCTGATCGGGTAGCTTCAATAGGAGGTTCCGGGTTACCCGGAATGTATTGTCCTCCGGGCTACCACGGTTCCGAGTTGATTTTTATGCGCTTAGCATGAGTTCCCGGGATGCATATTTCTATTTAGTTCTGGTCACTCCGGTTCAATATAATTTTTCCTTGAGCGACTCATATCTTTTTACATGGCGATACTCATGTATCATTATATTTACAGGCCACCCAATGTCTGGTTCCCGGCTGTAATGCCGTCCTCCAGGATCCTTGCGGGCACGATGTTTGCCGGGGCCATGCCCCCTGCGCTGTGCTGTTAGAGAACTCCGTAGTATGGCATCATGAAAACTGCTTTACGAGTTGGGTAACTCGTGTTACTTCTTCGGTAAGTCACCCGTTCCCTGCGCCTCTACCTTTAATGTGGTTTTTGTAGTAATATTGTATTTTACTGAACTTTTAGCCCTATCGTCTCCGATAGCATAGTAAGTTAAGCTCAAGGTTAACATATTTTATTTCTTACAGGCGGATCAGTCTGCAAGGGATGCTGCTCTCTCCACCCTCAAAGTTTGGGTAGGAGGGTTTGGACGGAATGTTGGGAAGTCGAAGCCTTACATCCTTTCCCAGGACATGGCGGCTTTAATCTTCCAGGCAGGGAAACAAACCGCCTACGTGGTCCCAGAACTTGCAGCTCCCATAATTGATACTATTCAAGAACTGGTATCGCAACAAGAAGATGAGGTGTTACCAGAGCTTGTGTTGGGAGGAGTGCCAATTCCGATTACGGAAGATGTACCCATTCCACATGATATGGGTATTGGTAAGAGCGTTGATGAGGCTAGCCTTCTAAGTCCTGAAGGTCATTCCTCGAGTACTTCTAACTCTTCCTCTCCTTCTTCTTCTAGATCATTCCAGGGTTTCACTGGGGTTTGCCTCCTTCTAGGTTGCAACCCTCCTCGGTGATACCTAAAGTGAAAAACTTCAGGCAAAAACACTGCAAAAAAGAGCTTCAGTACCAAAAAAACATCACATGGCAACCTCCCTAAAAAATGTTCCGACATCCCATACCGGAGATGCTAAAACCAGGCAGAAGTCCCTGTCGAAGCCCTCTAAACCAAGGTCAAAGGAGGGGAAATCTTACCATTCCCCTTCGAGCCCTTTACCATCAACTTCTAAGGGCCTGATACCTCATAAGGTACCAGAGGAGAAGGGGGATCCCTCTCCCGCTGGGCAGGACCTGTTCAACACGGATATTTTGAAACAGGTCAATAACCTAGGATCCTTAGTCAGTACGGTTACGGCAAGGTTTGAGGAGGTGATTAAGAGACTGGGCGCTCAGGAGTCTCTAATTGCGTGTCTTCAGCAGGGTGCAGCAGGTTCGGCCCATCCTAGTAACCAAGTGCAAGGCCAGAGTATGCCGGACGGTTCCACTCTCCCTCCCTTTCATCCAAGTAACCCTTGGAGGGTAGCGAACTTCGCTCCGTACATTAATGGGATGTTAACGATAGAAGGCTGCGGTATCCGAAGACTTGAGGACTCCCCGCAGGCTTACATCCCCCTTTCATAGGCTATGTCCGGCTTATGGAGGCTGCTCTTGTTAGGGAGGATGAGGTTCCGAAGGAAACTGTCATCCTTTCCAGGGACCAGGCTCAACAATCATGGGTCCGCAGTTTGGAGGAGTGGAACTGCGCGAACACTAGGATCACGACCTTTAAGAGCCCGTTCACTATGTTCACGACAGACGAAGAGAACCTGTTACCTTTTACAACTAAGGTGGCGGAGCTTACTCTTCAAGCAGTGACACGTGATGAGCCCATGCCCCAGCTTAGAGAAACAGACCCTACATCACTGCTTCTTCTGAGCGGGGAGGATTTGTGGGTAGATCTGCCGGCAACCTTCTCTGTGGGGAAGCTTAAGCCGGATTGTCCAATCACTATGTTCAGTGAACGCCTTCCTAGGCTGTCGGATGCTCTAATTCAAACAGAGTTTGATGCTAGGTCACGTCTTGCAAGGTCTCTTAACTCATTAGTGATGACCGAGATGGTGGCTCTTGAGTACGCACAGGAGCCACTGTTTAAGGTTATCGCAAAGTCATTACTGTTGAGCATGCAATGCGATCTGTATGATTTTGCGGTGGCTAGGAGAAATTGCAGGAAGCATGTCCTATCCGAAGCTACGATTAGGCATGAACCGAACAAGCTTCTGGCTTCCTCAATTTGGGGCGCAGATCTATTTCCGCCCTCGGTGGTTAACGAGGTTCAGCATGAGGCAGCACGCCTGAACCAAAGCATCAGGTTACGCTGGGGTATTCCATATAAAAGGAAACCAGAGTCCTCCTCCTCAGGTTTGAGGCCAAGGAAGAAACAAAGGAGATTCCAACCTTTCCAACCAGCTCAACAACAAGCTTTAGTCCAGGCTGTACCAGTACAGCAAGTACCACAGCCTTCGACCTCCAAGGCACAGCCTCAGCATCAATTGGTTCTGTTGGCCCCGTCTCCTACCCAACAAGCTCCAACACCATACGCAATGTCACCTGCCTTTAACCCAACCTTTGAGTCTCAGGCATTTCAGCCTTTTAACAGGTTTGGGAGGGGTGGCAGAGCAAGGGGTTCCTTTCGCCAACGTGGCGGAACCAGAGCCTCTGGCTGAGCTAGAGGTACAAGAACAGGAAGAGGGACAAGATCCTCATCCTCTCAATGAGGACTCTCAGGTTGGAGGCAGGCTGTACCACTTTCGTCATCGTTGGGGGTTCAGCAATTGGGCAAAAAGCATAGTATCCAGGGGCCTAGGCTGGAGTTGGATCGAAGGTCCTCCTCCACCCAACACCTTCTATCAAGAACCAACACAGGAGTTGGTAGACTACTCCCAGGAGCTTCTCCAAAAGGGAGCAGTGTTGAGAACCAGGAAACTGAAGTTCCAGGGATGCTTGTTCAGTGTTCCAAAAAAAGGCACCGACAAGAGAAGGGTGATCTTAGACTTGTCCCGTTTAAACTTGTACATTCGTTGTGACAAGTTCAAAATGCTGACCATCTCTCAGGTGCAAACCTTACTTCCCCGTGGGGCCGTCACCACCTCTATAGATCTTACAGACGCCTACTATCATGTACCCGATTAGCCTCGGCACTTCCGTCTGTTTTCTAGGCCTTCAAATTAGGGAAGGAAGGAAGCCTTCTCCTTCAAAAGTAATTGCCCATTCGGGCTCAATATAGCCCCAAGGAGGTTTTTTACGAAAGCTAGCGGAGTCGGTGGTGCAGGAGCTAAGGTCTCAGGGTATAATGGTAGTAGCGTATCTGGACGATTGGCTAGTGTGGGAGATGGACAAGGACAAGTGTATGAAAGCCACGAAAAAGGTCATGACTTTCCTAGAACACCTAGGGTTCAAAATCAACAGGGGCAAGTCCCGCCTGTCTCCAGAGTCAAGGTTCCAGTGGCTAGGTATCCAATGGGACTTGGATTCGCATACTCTTTCCATTCCATCGGCAAAGAGAAAGGAGATTGCAAAGGCGACAAGGCAATTCTTGAAATCCAAAAAGACGTCCAGGAGAAGCCAGGAGAGGATCTTAGGCTCTCTCCAGTTTGCTTCCATGACAGACGTCCTGCTGAAGGCCAAACTCAAGGATATCAATCGAGTTTGGCGTTCGAAGGCCAATGCAAGGTTCCAGGACAGGCTTGCTCCGTTGCCAGCCATCCTGAAGAAACGTGTTCGGCCTTGATCGAAGGCATCAAACTTGGCGAAGACAATTCCGCTGCAATTTCCTCCTCCGTCCTTAGTGGTGCACACGGATGCATCTCTGACGGTTTGGGGGGGATACTCACAGTACAAGAAGGTTCAGGGGACGTGGTCGACTCGGTTCCAAAAGCTCCACATCAACGTCCTGGAGCCTATGGCTGTGTTTCTTACGTTGAGGAAACTTCGCCTGCCAAAGGGGACACATATCAGGTTGGTTCTCAACAGTGCAGTAGTAGTGCACTGCATAAACAGAGGCGGTTCAAAATCAAGCCATGTGAACCACGTAATGATAGCAATCTTCTCTCTAGCGGCCAAGAACACCTGGCATCTGTCAGCTACTCACCTGGCAGGAGTTCAGAACGTAGTAGCGGATGCACTTTCTCGCTCAGTCCCACTGGAATCAGAATGGTCACTGGACTGGAAGTCATTCAAGAAGGTTTGCAGCATAGTACTGGGTCTGGAAGTGGATCTGTTTGCTACCGAGGCGAACCACAAACTCCCATGTTACGTAGCCCCTAACCTGGACCCTCTGGCCTACGCTGCAGACCATAGATTGGAACCAATGGTAGAAAATTTACTTATTTCCGCCAGTGAACCTTCTCCTGAAGGTTCTGAGCAAGTTGAGATCATTCAAGGGTCAAGTGGCACTCATAGCACCACATTGGCCAAAGAGCAACTGGTTTCCTCTTCTCCTAGAATTGGGTCTCCGTCCTCACTCTCTTCCGAACTCGAGCTTGTCACAACAAGTACAAACGGAGACTGTGTTCGATTCCTCAGGTCTTCACAAAACCCTAACTTTATGGATTTCATGAAGTTTGGGACGGAGGGGTGAGGACATAGACCCAGAAAACATTTCGTTCTTGGAGTCAGACAAAAGGGAATCAACACTCCACCAATATGATTCAGCAGTTAAGAAATTAGCGGCTTTCCTCAATGCGTTCAATATCCAAAATATGTCGGTTAATGTAGCTATCACCTTCTTCAGGAGTTTATTTGAACAAGGTTTGGCGGCTAGCACAATTACAACTATGAAATCAGCCTTGAAAAAGATTTTCCAGATCGGATTTGGTATCTTACTTCACGTCTATTCCGAGGGCCTGTGCACGTCTTCGGCCTGTACAGTTTAAGTTTTATTTGTACATATTGTTATTGTATTACAATTTAAATCTGTATTTTTGTAACTGAAATTTATATACATTTTTAGCCTTAAAATATGGTGTCTATTAAGGCTATGATATATTTTTATACTATGTGTATCGTAGTTTATTATATTCTCACATTTTTTAGTTTTTCACTTTCAACCCTTTATTTTTTAATTGTCATTTAACTTCTATGTCTTTAGCTTGGTGTTTTCTTTGGTACAATTTCACGGAGCGACACGGCTGAGCCCAGAAAAGGGATTTTGACGTAGGAAAAATCTATTTCTGGGTGAGGAAGCCGTGTCACCCAGTGAAATCCCACCCTGTCTTTCCCACCCTACTTAGTCACCAAGCTAGAATGCTATCTGCAGGTATGTCGACCCTGACGCTACCTTCACGGTAGCAGGGAGTGAGCCGTAGCATGGCTCCCCTTTGCTAAAGGGTTTTGATGTGGAAAAGGCTAATTGGAGAGGCTGCTACGGTAGTGTTTTTCACTCGCCCCAGATTCATACCGACACCCTTTTAGAAAGGGTGAGTGAGTCAGAATATTCTGGCATGTCCAATTTAGCAGTTTTCTGATATTTTAGCAATAATTTACCTTAGAAATAGCGCTAAAGGAACGTATTTCACTGGGTGACACGGCTTCCTCGCCCAGAAATAGATTTTTCCTACGTCAAAATCCCTTAATTTATCTTTCTTTTCTTTCTGTGTTTCTTGTTTTTTCTGGAATTTCTTTTAAATAAAGTTGGAATTTCAAGTCGATGGTTCCTGTAGGCATGAATAGAGTTGATTTCCCAAATAATAATACTGTAATAATATAATAATAATAGTAATAATGCAGACCGGTTACTACTTGAAGCACTGGTTTGCTTGATATTTTTCCATTGTGACGTCTTTTCATGGAAACTCTCCTTTGGACTTAACTTTGCCTACTCTATAGGGTGGAATTTGGCAACTGACATTCTTTGACGATTTGGATTATCCTCCTTGCATAATAGTTTTTAGGCTATTTTATGGTGAAAAGGTTTGTTAACAGACTATGTTTTCCAGGTAAAGGGCTGGATCATTCATTATCACCCTCATAATTTCATTCTCTTGCATTTGTAGGATTATTTTATCTTGAGTAACCATATCTTCCCCTTTGGTATTTGTTGAATGTATGTCATTGGAGGTTTGTTTCTATGAGAGACTCCTCACTTATGAAAGCATCCATTGGCTGGAGATTCTTCCATTATGACCTCTTTTCATGGAAACACTCCTTTGGACCTAACTGTACTACTTACTCCTTATGTTGGATTCTTGCAGCTTTCCCTCTTTGACCATTTGCTTCATCCTCCTTCCTAAATAATGATTTAGGCTATTTTATGGTGGAGGGATTGTGTTAACAAACTGTATTTACAATAGCACAAGTTTTTGTACAAATCCAGTCATCAATAACACTAGTACCCTCCTCCCTTTCCCGCTTTCTCTGTTGGAGTTTCGAACTCCTGAATGGGAAGTGATAGATTCCTGTTGAGATAGGGAAAATGACTGAAGAAATGCAGTGGCTTTTTTTTCATTACTTGATCTATTTGCATGAATATCCAAAATGAGTTGTATAAAAATGTGTTTTATTTTAAAATCATGGTTTCATTTATTACGTATATCTACGTTGTGATAAAGGGTAAGGAACATGATAATCTTTGAAACTAATTTAAGTTAACTTAAATATCTCATGATTTACAAGGTAATTTTTGTTTATCTGGAAACATTTTAGCATATATTGTAAGGTTTGGTTATGTTGTTTTGTGTTTATGTTATATTTTAGTGTTTGCACTAAAGAACATTTTTATATATAATATATTTTCAGGAAGTCCTAACAGCAACTCAGCAAGTGTTTGAAAAGGTTCCACAGTTTTCCTCATTATCTTCAGCTGCGCATATCAAGAGCAATGTTTACCTGCAGCTCACAGTTGATGACATTGGCATATGTCTGCCCCTGAATCCATGCCGTACAGTAAGTGTTCAAGTGATGTTATTTTACAATTTCTATACACACCTTTGTTTTAGGAAATAGTATAATAAAAGGATAAGTATGATTTTACACAGTTTGTTTTTCATTCCACATTACAAGTTCTCAGTTTGAAGTTTATGGGTTTGTATTGTTATTTTATTTTGTAGGATATTTACTGTTTTGATTTTTTGCAGCTGTTGCACTAAATGTTTCTTCTTATAGTGTGTATGTTTTTTTTAAAGTAGTATATGTAAGTTATATAGTTAGTTTTGTGAAATCCAGATGTGCTCATCTTTCAATATGGGAGACATTGGAATACTTGGGTACTGTAATGAAAGATAAATAACAACAGTGCCCATACTACTTATGTAGACTCACTTCCAAATGCTATTCTGGCCATTTTTGTGTTTTGTTGAAGGAATAATTTTTTTCCAATGCTGCTTTGCAATATACATCAGTCCAATAGATTACACATTTATTGTAGTGAGTTCTGTTATATCTGAATTAGTGGATTTGCTAACTCCTTTCCTACTCTCGGAGGTCTGAATGTTTTCCATACTATGTTTAATTCCTTTAACCTTTATTTCTGTTAAATCAAGCTCTCTTTCCTCCCATTTTATAGGCTGTTCCTTTGAGCATGTTCTGGATAATAGCAGCAGTGATATACTAACAGCTTCATTGTACAAGAAATTATTTCTTATATATGTAGCTTATGCATAAGGTACACAAATTATAAATTGTAATTGTTGCATGCAGGCACATCATTAACCCTTAAACGCCAAAGCGGTATTTTAAAAATCGTCTACCGTATGCCAGTGGAGTTCGCGAGTGAGCACCGAAGCGGAAATTTTTTTTTTAAATCACAGCATGCTTAGTTTTCAAGATTAAGTGTTAATTTTTGTCTCCTTTTTTTGTCATTGCCTGAAGTTTAGTATGCAACCATCAGAAATGAAAAAAAATATCATCATATATAAATATTGGGATATATGACAGCGCAAAAAAAAAATTCATATATAATTGTATACAAAACGCGCTGTGAGCAAAACGGTTAAAGCTAACGAGTTGATTTTTTTTGTTGTATTGTACACTAAATTGCGATCATTTTGGTATATAATACATTGTAAAACGATCAAGGCAACACAGAAAATATTATCACAAAATGATGCATGAATTTGTAATGTGCGGAGGTAAAAAAAAGCTGTTTTCACAAATTCACCATAAATCAAAATATTGTGCTAGAGGCTTCCCGTTTGTTGCAAAATGAAGGTAATTGATTGAATATTACTAGAATGTAAGTGTTGTAGCTTACAATTGCAGTTTTCGACTATTTCAGTCGAGTTAAAGTTGACTGAATGACGAATTTTTTCTATTTATTGTTATTTATATGAAAATATTTCAAAACTGATAAAAGCTACAACCATGGATTGTTTTTTGTTGTATTCTACATGAAATTGTGCACATTTTCATATATAAAACTTTATGTATCGGCTAATTTAAAATATTGCAAACATTACGACAATCGGACGAAAAAATTTATGATTTTTTCGGAAGATTTACCTCACGGACGTAAAGAAAAAGTTAATTTCATAAATTCACCATAAATCGAAATATTATTTTAGAGACTTCCAATTTGTTGCAAAATAAAGGTAAATGATTGAATATTACTAGAATGTAATAGTTTTAGCTTACAATTGCATTTTTAGACCATTTCGGTTGAGTCAAAGTTGACCGAAGGTTGACATTTTGCCACTTATCGTTATTTATATGAAAATATTTCAAAATTGATAAAAGCTACAACCACGAGTTGTTTATTGTTGTATTCTACATGAAATCGAGCACACTCACATTTTCATATATAAAACTTTATGTAACGGCTAATTTAAAATGGTACAAACATAACGACAATCGGACGGAAAAATTTCTGATTTTTTTCGGAAGACTTACTGCGCGGACGTAAGGAAAATGTTTTTTTTTTCATAAATTCACCATAAATCGAAAGATTGTGCTAGAGACTTCCAATTTTTTGCAAAATAAAGGTAAATGATTGAATATTACTAGAATGTAAGAGTTTTAGCTTACAATTGCATTTTTTTACCATTTCGGTCGAGTCAAAGTTGACCGAAGGTTGATATTTTGGCACTTATCGTTATTTATATAAAAATATTTCAAAACTGATAAAAGCTACAACCATGGGTTGTTTCTACATGAAATTGCGCACATTTCCATATATAAAACTTTATGTAATGGCTAATTTAAAATGGTGCAAACATTATGACAATCGGACGAAAAAATTTATGATTTTTTCGGAAGAGTTACCGCGTAGACGTAAGGAAAAAGTTTTTTCATAAATTCACCATATATCAAAATATTGTGCTAGAGACTTCCAATTTGTTGCAAAATGAAGGTAAATAATTAAATATTACTAGAATATAAGAGTTTTAGCTTACATTTGCGTTTTTCGACCATTTCGGTAGAGTCAAAGTTGACCAAAGGTTGAAATTTTGTCACTTTTTGTCATTTATATGAAGATATTTCAAAACTGATTAAAGCTACAACCATGAGTTGTTGTTTGTTGTATTCTACATGAAATTGCGCACATTTTCATATATAATACTCCATGTAACGGCTAATGTAAAATGGTGCAAAAATTATGTCAAAGTGACAAAATAATTTCTGAGATGTGTCGCTGATACTTTTTAGTGCGAGAAGAAAAAAATTCGCGCTTGCGCGACTGGGTAACGATTGTAAACAAAACAATGCCTTGATCCGTGAACTCCCAGCATCCCCCAAGGCACGTGATTCAAAAGTTTTCGCCTAGTAGGCCTATAACTATTTTTCCACGAATTTAAAAAAATAACTTTTTTTCGTCGACGTACCATATGTCCAACCGGCACCCGACAGACAATTTTCGTCGATGTTTAATACGTCCAATCGGCGTTAAAGGGTTAACTAGCACCATTATTGCCCACCAATATTGTTTTTATTACATTTAAGATGAAATTTATACTAATAAGTTATCGTTATAAAGGATTAGTTTTTCCAGACCTCTGAGCCTAATAAAGGCTCTTCTCGGGCTGGTTTATACTAATAAGTTGTCTATATAGTGTATACAAGGGAAGTGTTATTTGATAGGTAATATAGAGAATAGCTACCATTTTACAAAAATGCATCACATGTTTAAAGCGCCAAATCAAGATGAATTCTTTTGAGAATGCTTTACCTTCAGTTTTTGGAAACACTTTATCAAGCCTAATTGTGGCAGGATCACAAGCTAAAAAAACAAGCTGGCAAAATCCCCCCCACATAAACTTAACCAATCCAGCTGCCCAACTCACCCTCAGTCGCACTTTCCTCCTTACACTACAGAATATGCAGGACAATTGACCTACCTACACACAGAACAAAAAAACACAAACACATGTACTCACCCAACTGCAGATACTCCAGGCTATGCTGTGCTGTCTGCTGGTCGAGGTCACTGGAACACTAACAACCACAAGACAAAAAACAAGAACCACAACACCACAACCAAAGACCACAACCCCACAACTATAACAACAACACAATAACCAAGGACCACAACCCAACAACACAACACCCAAGAACCACAACAACAACCAAGGAACACAACCCCAACTCAACAACACAGCAAACAACCAAGGGACAACAACAACCCAGAAAACAACAAGGAACTCAACCACAACACAAGACCACTGCACAAACAATTACTAACACACAAAAAACAACACAAAAAGGCAACACACACACACACCCACTAACAACACCAAACTTAACAATAACTAACAACAAATCAACAAAACACAACTCGAATAAATCTCAATGCCTTCACCAGATTGCTGCCCACACTACTGTCTCTCACAGCTTCTGACTAAAGACTTCTAAAATCTCACCCAAAACACAGAACTCTGATCTCCAACAGCACCAGAAGACAACCCAGAACTCACCCACAGCCAATTCAGTCGTTAGTCATCCAACCACCAATTACACCCTCTCTCTCTCTCTCTCTCTCTCTCTCTCTCCTCTTCTCTCTCTCTCTCTCTTCTCCTCTCTCTCTCTCTCGCTCTTCTCTCTCTCTCTCTTCTCTACTCTCTACTCTCTCTTTTTCTTCAGATGTCAAATGGAACACCATAACTCCTCCATATAGTGATGTCCAGTTGAATAAAATTTTGCTGCTAAGAGCAATCATGTCTAGCATCCAGAGTAGCAATTTGATAAAAGTAAGGAGTATATTTCTTGTTATGGCCCTTAAAAATGTTTAAATTTCTTTTTTTTACTATAAAGAATATGCATGGGACACCTGTCTTTGAGCTATCGATATATTTTCAGTTTGCCACACCTGAATGATTCAGCTAATGATAATACAGTATAGGCTGCAGGTGAGACAAGGCTATTAATGGTGAGAGATTTATTAGCTTAGGCATAGACTCCAATTTTATGTGTTGGGTGGCTAGAATTCAGCACTCACCCCTGCAATTTTTCTCAGGTACTGAAGGTAAGATGAGAACTCGAAATTTATGGAAAAGAATTGACTTGAATTTGCTTTTCAGGTGAGCCATCAAGTAGATTCTACTGAAACTCGGGATGCCTTGGTAGTTACCCTAGAAAGCACCATCATATCTGCTTGTAATTCTGGATCACTAGTATGCAAGGCCAGATTCAAGGGATTCTGCATGCGCTTTGCCCCTGAATTTGAAACCAGTTTAGATGACTGGAAGCCCGATTTCAAGGATGCTACTATCAATTTGTGCACTGTGTCAGAAGGAACTTATGAGGTTTGCAGCCGTACTGTTGCTGGTCACTCTGATAAAGGTATGGTACTTTTTTTGTAATAGCTTACTCATCTTATTACAGTACATATAAGAATATGTAATCTTTCTTTTACTGTAACTGCTCATAAATAAAAGTGTTGTTTGATAGTTGTACTGAACTAAGGAAATTTGTGTTAAAGTAAAGCAACTTTGTATCCTGAATTTTTAGCTGTTCTGTTCTGGTTAACCTTTCAAAAGTCCAGCATCAAAGAAATATGTCTAGAAAAGATTCTTTGTGATGCCAAAACCATCAGGTAAAAGGAAAGGAAGAGAGAGAAAGAGTATTAATTTTATATGCTTATATAGATCTTTACATATATGTACTTCTGAAATCATCTTAATCCGTGATCTGATACACAGGAAATGTTTTAAAAGGGTGAGATTGAAAATTTGGAAGAGTTGTTTAACCTACCTTTTACATCACAAGCTTCTCAGTCTCACATTGTGATGCAAAATTTGTGTACCCTTTCTCTTGTTCACTATAGCTTAAGGGAGAAAGGACAGTCTTTTTTTTACTGTTTTTTTTTTTATCTAACATTGTAAAGAATGCATAAGGATATCTATAAGATTTCAAACTTGAGGAAAAGGATGTGGGTAAATTGAGTGTCATCAAGGATAATAATGGAAATACCGTATATTTCTGCGTACAAGACGACCTTTAGATAAGATGAGGCAAAAAAATCATGGCACTTTTTCATGAATTTATCTCATTTCTGTAGTATAGGACACCTTCTAAATTACAAAACCAAAATGATTTTTGGAGAAAAGTGGTTATTTGCAAAAATTAAACTGTACAACTATATTAATAATAATGATGGCTTAAATAAAGGTTGTTTTGCTTGTTGTATCCAATAACAGTATTACTATTATCATATCAGTGTATTACAGAATATAAACATCGTCATGTACATCATTTGCTTTTGATATTGTTTAGATTCTCAAAATCTCGGCTGATTTGGGTATTATTGATATCTTCATTGGCATTATTTGTTAGAAGAGATATAATTCAGAGATACCTTTTATCATAAATTAACAAAGTTTGGTTGAAAACGTGCACATATTGCTTTACTTCATTGTATAAGCATCAAGTAGGTGTGGTTTCTCCAGTTCCGAACATCACTGCCGCCTGGCCATTATTAGTTTTATTCAGCCTTGGCTATAACCTGCAGCTTTAATTTACTAGTATTCTTTCTTGAGATCTCCATTGCATGAGAGACGAATAGAAATGTATTTTATTTTTACTTATGGAAGTCACCATTGAGAATTGTCAGGGTTTAACAATTTTCTCAATTCTGTTGTTTATGCCCATATATGTTTACAATAATTGCTTCATTCAGAATTCTAAAAATGAGAGAGAGAGAGAGAGAGAGAGAGAGAGAGAGAGAGAGAGAGAGAGAGAGAGAGAGAGAGAGAGAGAGAGAGAGATTGTTGCACTGATAGATATTCACTTGCAAAAGTCAAAATATAGTTTTACCATTAACCATGTTTTACTGTAATCATGTTGCATGTATTATTGTATTACATTATAAGAACAAAGCAGTGTTTACAGTCTCAGCTGATTGCATTTTACCGATGTCATTACTGTCTTTAGTTGCTGAATGGAACTTAATTCAGAGATACATACATTCCTTTCACAAATTATCAAAGTTGGGTTTAACAAAACCGAGTCTTTATGTTTTTCATATAGAAGGTCTCGGTAAAGGGAAACCATTGTTTTGTTTATTTTTCGTCGCCATTCTCAATAACCTCTAGTAATACTAGAATAATGAACGATAATTATCGTACACAATTATTGTTCATATGACTGAATTGTTCGAAACAGTTACAAACAGCTTTACGTGCTGCCTAGGGGGAACGTGAAAATAGTGTCATAAAATCATTTAAAAAATGATGGTTTGTATGATATCAACCACGAAGCCGAAGTCAACTCGGCAGAGCCAGACTGGAATCCCTGTGATGGTGGCAAATGTGACCAATCTTGTGATATGTGAGAAACTTTTAATGAAAAAAGGGATTTTGACGTAAGAAAAATCTATTTCTGGGCGATTGGTTCGTGTCGCCCAGCGAAATATCCCTTTAATCCATTATTTCTAAGGTAAATGAACTAACAAATACCAGAGAATAAATAAAATAAAGAAAAAGGTCAGTATAACTGACTCGCTCACCCTCCAAGAGGGCGTCGGTATGAACACTAGGGCGAGTGAGACCACTACCACGAACCTCTTACCAATAGAAATCTCCTACGACAAAACCCCCACAAGAGGGGGGAGCCGACCACAGAATGGGGAGCGGACTACTACTACTCCACCCCACGCTACCGACTGCTGCGCCTCTGGTGGCCATCCTGAAGTTAGCAGACAAATCTTGAGGGCGCAGGGATGGGTCAGGGTGGGATTTCGCTGGGCGACACGAACCAATCGCCCAGAAATAGATTTTTCCTTACGTCAAAATCCCTTTTCTGGGCTCAGTTCGTGTCGCTGCACGAAATCGTACCAGAGAATTAGCACAAGATTGTAAATGAAAATAAATAAGGTCTCAATAAAACTTAAAATAAAATAGATTATTATAATTGCAAGAAAATATATATATATACACAATTGTTTATACAATTTAGAAAAATAATACTTAAGATTAGCTTAAAGTTAACATATATGTACAGGGCTTACATGGGAATATATGTTGAACTTAACATCTGTGTATACTTATCACATACAATAATAAATAAAGCAATTATAATAAATGAAATGATTCTGAACAAACTTAGAATACAATATAGTGAATAAATTTATATATCTTATATGGTAAATAAATTTATAGATCTTAATAGACAAATCCAAAACCATTGTAAATGGAGATGTGTCACCCTAGCATAAAAATAAGGGGACCACATCATAGAGATCATTATATACAATCAATTGTGGGTGACCCTAGCAAAAAAATAAGGGACACCCACTGTACCATCACAAGAGCAGCTAAGACTCAAGGTAGACGTAGATGAACATGGTAGGTATAGACAAACTGTTGACTGAGATAGGTAGAAAGGAGATCTGGATCTTCAACTTAAGATTAAGCAAGAGTCGGGGGAAACTATGTTACCGCCGCAACTGCTGAAAATTTCAGAGATTCCAAGGACTTTAAGTAATGACGCTTAAATACTGTCGGCGATTTCCATCCAGTATACTTTTTCAAATCATCAAAATTCATGTGTTAGAAATAGTTAATTGAGGTGGCAACTGCCCTGACATCATGAGCTTTAGGGAAGGAATCAGGGTTGGCTTGTTTAATAAAGTACAGGATCTGTTGCCTGATACCTTTAATTGATAAAGTACCACCTTTTTCTCTTCTAAAGAGAGGACCCGAAGAGGATGAGGATGTCCTGGACAGAAAGGCTCGTAAGGTCGATACTGGACAAAGAGAAACATCTTGAAGAAGGGGTATAACCTTCCACGGTTCCCACCTCAACAAAGGATCCTCATTCTTTGTTAAAAAGCTACGATCCGGGGAAAGTAGAACTTCCCCTGAGGGAAGAAATTCTATATGATTCGGATCTCTGGATAACGCTGACAGTTCTGAAATTCTAGCTCCTGAAGCCAAGCTTAATAAAAATAGAGTTTTTCTTAAGAGCATTATAAATGAACATGTCGTATTGTCTGTTTCTGAAGCCAGCTTTAGAACATCATTCAAGAACCATGACACTGACATAGGCCTTACTGAAGGTCTAAGTCTAGCACAAGCCTTGGGAATAGACGAGAAGTAAGAATCTGTCAAGTCTATGTTGAAACCGAGTTGAAAAATCTTCTTCAAGGCTGACTTGTTTGTCGTAATAGTGCTAGCTGCTAAGCCTTTTTCTGAAAAAGGATATAGCTGAATTGATTGTCATGATTTTAATGTCTGATTCTCTCAGGAAGATTGCCAACTTTTTGACTGCAGCATCATACTGTCTCAAAGTTGAATCTCTTTTATCAAGCTTCCAGGGGAAAAGAATTATTTCGGGGTGGACGGGGATATCTGCATCTTTTCTTTAGCCGCAAACTTCATGAAGTCCATAAAGTTAGGGCTTTGAGAATTCCTGAGGAAGCGAACACAGTCTTCGTTTGTACTGACTGGGAGAGCCTGGGATTGGGAATCCGAAGAGGACGAAGACCCAGTTCCAGAATCAGAGGGTACCAGTTGCTCTTCGGCCAGTCTGGGGCTACTAGAGCTACTTGACCCTTGAACGTCCTGAGTTTGTTCAGTACCTCCAGGAGAAGATTCACTGGAGGAAAGACATAAATCTTTTCCCAGTTGTTCCAATCTATGGACAGGGCGTCCGTGGCATAGGCCAGAGGGTCCAGGTTGGGGGCCACATAACATGGAAGTTTGTGGTTCGCTTGAGATGCGAATAGATCTACTTGCAGACCTGGAACCCTCCGGAGAATCCATTGGAACGAACTGTTGTCCAGTGACCATTCCGACTCCAGAGGAACTGAGCGGGATAGAGCATCTGCTATGACGTTTCTCACTCAGCTATATGGGTGGAGGAGAGGTGCCAACCCTGAACTTGTCCGCCAGGGAGAAGATGGGCTACCATGGACATGATTCAGATGTCTTGACTTGGAGCCTCCCTGTTTACGCAATGGACTACCACGCTGCGCTGTCCAGAACTAACTTTATGTGAGAGTTCTTTGGCGGACGTAACCTCTTCAGAGTCAAGAACACCGCCATCGCTTCCAATACGTTTATGTGAAGCTGGCGGAGCTGAGGTGACCAGGTTCCTTGAACCTTCTTGAACTGAGAATATCCTCCCCAGCCGCTTAATGGTAATTCCCGGAGGAGGAAACTGAAGGGGTACTGATATGGACAGGTTCTTCAATTTTGCCCAAGGGCGCAGACGATTCCGTAGAATCTGTGGGATTGATGACAACTTGTCCCTGGATCTGACATTTGCTCGTGAGCGCCAGATCCTGGTTAGGTCTTTCAGTTTGGCTTTCATCAAGATGTTTGTCACTGAGGCAAATTGGAGGGAACCCAGGATTCTTTCCTGGCTTCTCCTTGAAGCACATTTTGTGCTTTAGAAATTGCTTTACTGACTTCGCTATTTCTTTTCTCTTGGCTGATGGAATCGACAGAGTATGGGAGGATAGATTCCATTGAATGCCCAGCCACTGAAAGTTGGACTCCGGAGTGAGTCTTGACTTTGTTCTGTTTATCTTGAACCCCAGATACTCTAGGAACTGGATTACTTTCAGTGTGGCTTTGTGACATTCCTCGACTGTTGGAGCCCAAATCAACCAATCGTCGAGATACGCTACTACCATTATCCCTTGAGACCTCAGTTGTTGGACGACTACTTCCGCCAACTTCGTGAACACCCTGGGTGCCACGTTCAGACCGAAGGGAACTACCTTGAAGGAGAATGCTTGATCTCCCAGCTTGAAGCCCAGATAAGGGCGAAAGTGTCTTGCAATAGGGATATGATAGTACATATGCGTCTGTAAGATCGATAGAGGTGGTGACGGCCCCACGGGGAAGTAAGGTCCGCATTTTGAACTTGTCGCAGCGAATGGCCAAGTTTAAGCGGGACAAGTCTTAAAATTACCCTTCTTTTTTGTGAGCCTTTCTTTGGCACGCTGAATAAGCGACCTTGAAACTTTAATCTGTTGACTCTCGCTATTGCTCCTTTCTGAAGGAGGTCCTCCGCATACTACCGTCATTTCTTTGATGGAAGTTGAAGGAATGGTCTGGATGGAGGAGGATCTGCAATCCAACTCCCAACCCAGGCCTTTTGACACAATGCTCTGTGCCCAATTGCTGATCCCCACCGATGCCGGAAGAGAAACAGCCTCCCTCCTACCTTCGAGCTCTCACTGTTGTTGGGTTGAGTGACCTCCGCGGCCTCCACGGAAGTGTTTTCCCCTGTTGAGAGACCTTCCTGATCCTCTGACGAAAGGATCCTCTAGCTCTTCCTCCCCTGCCAAACGGTCATAGTGCTGAAAGGCCTGGCCCTTGAACACTTGGAAAGGTGGGGAGACAGCGTAGGAGGTGGAAGGTGCTGGGGGGAAATCACATAAATAGGTTGACGAGCCTTAGAATAGAGGGTTGGGCTGATGACCATAGGTACAGCCGAAACAGCCTGGGGTTAAAACGTTGTGCTTCTTTTGGTAAGGCTCAAACGTTTAAGTTTCTTTGAGATTACCTTTTGTAGCTTGATCTGGGGGGTGGTGTCTCTTAGCTGAGACACCCAAACGATCTTAACAAGGCTCTGGCTTGAGCACCTTGTTGCTTCAGCTTGGACCTCCTTGACCATCGTACTCAGGAAAGAGGTCTGCCCCCCAGATGTTGGAGGAAAGCAACTTATTGGCTCATGACGAATAGTTTTGCTTCCTGGAGGACATTTGCTTCCGGCAGTTATCCTAGGCTTAGCAAACTCAAACAGATCAGACTGGACGGTATGCGTCTGGGACTTAGTCAGGAGCTTGAAGAGCGGCTCTGAAGCATAAATAGCCGCTACTTCCGTCATTGCCATGGTATTCATGGACCTGGCAAGCCTAGACTTGGCCTCAAATTCAGCTTGAATGAGGCTGTCAGGAAGCCTAGGCAGCTTCTCGCCGAACTGATCCATAGCGCAGTCTGGTTTGAGCTTGCCAGCTGAAATGGTGTTAGGCAAATCTTCCCACAATTCTCCAAGTGAAGGGAGCAAAGGAGATGTGGGGTCTGCTTCCCTTAATTGTGGTAACGATTCACCTTTCTGGGCAGCCGGAATGGTGACCGTTGCTATCTTGGTAAGGAAGGGAAGAGGAGTTCCCTCCTCCATCGTAAAAATGGTGAAGGGACTCTTAAAGGCTTGTATTCTCGTGTTAGAACAATCCATCTCCTCTAAACACCTGAGCCATTCTCTTTGAGCCTGGTCACGGGAGTAGAGGACTGTCTCCTTCGGTACCTTATCTTCTCTAGTCATGGCTGCGTCAGTAAGTCTGGCGTAGCCAATGAACGGCGGTTGGAGGCCCTCCGGGTAGAACTCGAAGTCCTCAATCCTTCGAGTGCCACATTCCGGGATAGAAATAAGGCTGTCCTGGAAAGGGGCGTATGACGCCACTCTCCAGGGGTTGTTCATAGAGAACGGAGGCAGAGAGTCATGAGGTGGAAGCTGAAGCAGTCTAGCACCGAATGCTGGAGGAGTAGCTAGAGGGGCCTGATTAAGTCCGGCAATTATATTGTCCTGGGACGTAATCCTATCGGACAACCAGGAGAACATCTGCTCCATGCTGCTCCTCAGAGAGCCGACCAAGTCTCCCATCTGTTGCAACAATCCAGCATTGGGATCCAAAGCCGGAGCTGCTGCGGAGGTGGAGGGATAACTTGGAACAGGTACCAAGGGGAGAGGAGAGACTGCCGGCTCAGCCGGAGTACGGGGCCTCTCCTTGGAAGACCTGCTCTTAGAGGACTTCGAGCTTGAAGCAGAAGCTCTAGACTTCTCTGCTCCGGGGTTTGCAGATAGAGACTTACGAGATGTTGACGACCGCACGAAGTCTTTTGGACGACGACGACGTCTTTTTGAGGGTTTTCTGTACCCTCTGGCCCTTCACCTTGGGTTTCACCAAAGCACTGGGTGAAGCATAAAGGAGCTCAGCTCCTGTAAAGCCTTGGAAGGAAGCTGGAGAATTAGCAGGAGAAGAAGATCCAGTGGCGCCCAAGGGAAGCTTGGGCGTCCAACGATACCTACCTCGACCAACAGGTCGTCAACACCTACCATCGGTTCTACATTTAAATCCAATGTCGCGACTTCCGATGAGATATCGTGGCCTGGTTCCTTTATTGAAGTGGCGATCTGTTGTTGGATCGCCGCCATAGTCGGGGCTGCTTCTGCCGGGTCGACGTAACCAGTCGACTTGCCGCCGGGGAACAGCAGGACAGCCTTCCTCTTCTCCAGGATGTAGGGCTGTCCCTTGGCGGCGTTCTTCCCGAATCCGCCGACCCAAGCCCTCAGGGTTGCCAGAGCGGTCTCTGGCAACCCTTATGATAGTTTTAAGTTTAAACTTAAAATTAAACCTTAAACTAAGACTAGGCTTAACCTAAAAGTTTTCGGGGATGTAATACCCAACATAAAGAGAGCTTAAGCTTAAAATAAAAGATTAAAATTAAACTTAAGATCTAAAACAGTCATTAGAATTCATGTACGGAGTTGGAAATACTTACCCCATCTAAGAACTGACTCACGAGATCGTAACAAATAGTGCAGGTTTCGTGGAACCAGACCTGCAGATTCCCATGCGGAGTCGCGCACGGAGCGTGGGACCTGCAGACTTCTTGTCCGCAGGGGTCTTGGAGCATGGCGTTGCATCCCGGATGCTCACAGTTGGTGGTCTGTAAGTGAAAAGGATACATGAGTACTATAAAAGACATCACTTACAGGCTATAGAACTCCGATGCATGCCGAGAGCGAAAAAAATTTTGGGCATAACCCCCCTCCCTTACCGCCTGAATAGGCTATAACCCCAGAGTGATCCGGTCCGGTGTGAAAATGAAAACGGAGGTAAGGGAGGAACCCGGCTTAAGCTAGCTTAAATTAAACTTATGATAGCTTAAAATAAACTTATAATACACTTAAGCATAAATTAGCACTAAATTCCGGAATGGTTCCGGGTCGCGGAGGTGTTCGTCTCCCGATATACCGACGAGACGGGATGGTTAGTTAAAAGACCAACTGTACGCCTGAGGTCCACCCGCAAGCGGGGAACCAGCTCCCTTCCTCGTGATTGACGGTGCTCCGGTAAGATAAAAAGCACCGACAATCAAGGAAGGGGCGAGTACGGTGGGCGAGACAGACTCGAGCAAACATCGGGGCAACGGAGCAACAAAGGAGGGGGAAGGCCAATCCCCCTACCCGTCACACAAAGCACCGTGAAGCAGAGAGAACGGTCAAGTCCAGTCTGGGTCTGTCCAGCCTCCCCTACTCCCTCCGCGTAGGGAGAGAGGGGGACAGGGGCCCGGGTGGAGCGAGCGAGGACGGACCTCCCTCCCCTCGGCTCTATGGGAGAGCGGGGAGGAGGGCAGGGTGACTGGACGGGGCGCGTGGCTGCATCGCGATCACATGGTGACCACGAAGCGTAACTCGATAAAACACACAAAAAACATAGCCTAGGTAATGCAACCAAACTGATCATCGAAATGCTATCGTAGATGCAACAAAACTGATGAGAGGAAGCAACAAAACTGATGGGGTGGGACATGATATACTGAACCTAGGCTACGCTAATGTGCCAGACGCCGCTAGGCTAACCTAAAATACACAAAATCACTAAACTTAAATTAAAATGAAAGTAGGAAAATAAAACAGTAGGAAAAAATCCAGGAGTGTACGACTAACCCGAGAGAAAGTCTACCACTCAAAGCTAGCCGGGGCCGATACTAAGAGCTGTGGCTAGGGTCTGGATAGAAACTAAATGCCTACGCAAGGTAAAAGAAGACATGCATTCATGACATAAACCAAGTAGGCTGGACCCCTAACATAATGTAGATAAACAGTAATAGAGCGGGGTAAAGTAAAAGGGAAGGTTCTAGGTATGGAGGACCAAGAACGAACCCGCCACGAGGCAGAACCAATGCCGCCATGGCTTCCGGCCGCGGAGCCAGTATTTTACCTAAAAAACGGCAATACTGACTCAAAAGCTGGAAAAATACTAAGTAGGAACCTTACGGAATAACTTAACTTAGCTGATGCGATGGGCTGAACGCTCCATAACTAGATAAAATCCTCACAAAGGGGCACGAAAATCACAGAGACAAAAAATAAAAAGTACGTACCGAGATAGGCAGGCGTGCTAACAGAAAGGATGACCGCCAGAGGCGCATGCAGTCGGTTAGCGGGGTGGGTGGAAGTAGTAGTAGTCGCTGCCCCATCTGGTGTGGGTCGCTCCCCCTCTTGTGTGGGCCGTAGGTGGAGATTTCTATTGGGTAAGAAGGTTCGTGGTAGTGGTCCTCACTCGCCTAGGGTGTTCATACCGACGCCTCTTGGGGAGGGTGAGCGAGTCAGTATACTGACCTTTTTCTTTATTTTATTTATTCTCTGGTATTTGTTAGTTCATTTACCTTAGAAATAATGGATTAAAGGGATATTTCGCGCAGCGACACGAACTGAGCCCAGAAATGAATATTATGTTGTCCTAAGTCTTATTACTACTGTAATTACACTGCCATTGAAGTTTCTAAAAGGTTACCGAAAGATGAAGGTTGTTGTGAGCCAACTGTAACTCGATGTTTAAATTTTCTCAGCTGGGATCACATAGGATTAGATAAAAGTCTGTTTCATTGATTTTGAATTATTCCTCAAATATGGCTATTTCTTATGAAGATATGCCAACAAATGATATGTAAGGTAAAAATGGTTTGATTACCTTTATTATCACTTTTATTCCATAAAGTGAATCTTCATGCATGTTGGTGGTTAGGCTAGCACCAAGGCCAAGGCTAGCCAATGATACACATCTTGCAATTCAAGGTTTGATTTTTAGTATTGCAGTATAAGACAACCCTCAATTTTTAGGGGTGAATTTCAAGATTTAAAGGTCATCTTATACGTGGAAATATGCGGTATATTGTATAGGCATGAAGACATTAAGAAGAGATGGAAAGAGTATTTTGAATAGCTGTTAAATAATGAAAATGAGAGAAAAGAGATGGGGGAAGCTCAGAGGGTGAAGGGACTAGTGATGGAGATACAGGATACAGAAGTGAAGAGAGCATTAGGGATTATGAAAAATGGTAAATCACCAGGTCCATTGGATTCCCAAACTGAAATTATCAAATTAATAGTTACAAAGAGGGAAAAATGGGTGCTGGATTTATTAAAAGCTATATGGGAAGAGGAAGAAATGCCAAGGGGCTGGGAGGAGAGTAATGGAGTGTATAAAAGGGATTTTGACGTTGGAAAAATCTATTTCTGGGTGATTGGCTCGTGTCGCCCTATGAAAGTATCCTTAATATCATTCTTTCTAGGCAAAATTAATCTAAAATTACCAGAGAAAAACAAAATTAAGAAAATGTCAGTAAAACTGACTCGCTCACTCTATAAAAGAAATGTCGGTATGAGAATAGGGGCGAGTGGGATCACTACCACGAGTCATTCACCATTTAGACCTTCCAATCTAAAATACCCACCAGAGAGAGCTGATACTAAAGGGTGATGCGGCCGCTACTACTACTACTACTACTGACGCCACGGACAGCAGCGCCCCTAGCGGTCATCCTTAATCTATGAACATCTTGTCCTGCAGGGTTGGTAAACAAAGACAGGGTGGGTTTCATAGGGCGACACGAGCCAATCACCCAGAAATAGATTTTTCCTACGTCAAAATCCCTTTTCTGGGCTCAGCTCGTGTCGGCCTATGAAAGAGTACCAGAGAAACAGACAAGATGGGAATAAGGACAAATGAAAATCAGTTGTAAAAAGAGGTATATAATATAAGTGAATCATGGACATTACAGTATACAAACTAAGTACTTAAAGCTAACTTATCCTAAACAATGACATGATAAAGAAAGCAAACAATATAAAGTACTTAAAATTAACTTATAAATTAAACATAGTAATATTCCAGTAAATGCAATGCAAATTAACAAAATAGATTCACTTAAGTAAGATATTTACATAATATACAAACACATTGTGTCCTACCCTAGCATAAAAATAAGGGTAGGGACACTGAAGTACATTATAAGTACATAGTGTGGATGTCCCTAGCAAAAAAATAAGGGACAATCCACCAATATGATCTCAGCGGCTAAGGCTAGAGTATCCGAGTAGCATGGCAATAGGGTGAGGCATGTTGGACGAGGTAGGTAGAAAGGAGACCTGGATCTATACTATGACTACTATACAGAATCAGGAGAAACATGTTTCCCGCTGCTACTGCAGAAAAATTTTAAAAGATTCCAAGGACTTTAGGTAGTGACGTTTAAAGACTGTCGGAGATTTCCATCCAGTATACTTTTTAAGATCCTCAAAGTTCATATGTTGAAAGTAGTTAATTGAGGTGGCTATCCTCTGATGTCATGTGCTTTTGGAAATGAATCAGGATTGGCTTGTTTAATGAAGTAAAGGATCTGTTGTCTAATTCCTTTCACTGCATAAAGTACCACCTTTTCTCTCATAAAGAGAGAACCGAGGGATCTTGAGGATGTGCGAGATAGAAAGGCTCTTAAAGTTGATACTGGGCAGAGAGAAGGATCTTGCGGAAGTGGGATGACTTCCAAGGAGCCCTCCTTGCAAGAGGATCCTCATTTTTAGCCAAAAGCTACGATCCGGCGCAAGCAGAACTTCTCCATGAGGGGAGGAATTCCACAGACCCGCATCTCTGGATAGAGCCGACAGTTCTGAAATTCTAGCTCCTGAAGCTAGGCTTAATAAGAATAACGTCTTTCTAAGAAGCATTATGAATGTACAAGACGAGTTTGTCAGTATCTGAGGCTAGTTTTGAGGACATCATTTAAGAACCATGAGACTGCAGTAGGCCTTTGAGAAGGTCTAAGTCTAGCACAGGCTTTAGGAATAGACGTAAAGTAAGATTCTGTTAGGTCTATCTGGAAACCCAACTGAAAGATCTTCCTCAAAGCCGATTTATGAGTAGTAATAGTGCTAGCTGCTAAACCTTTTTCAAACAAGGAATCTGAAAAAGGATATAGCTAAGTTAACTTGTCATGGTTGTAGTGTTTGATTCTTTCAGGAAGGATGCTAATTTTTTAACAGCTGAGTCATATTGTCTAATAGTTGACTCTCTCTTATCTGATTCTAGGAAGAGGATGTTTTGTGGATCAATGTTAGCATCTTTGTTAGCCGCAAACTTCATGAAGTCCATAAAGTTAGGGTCTGAAGAATTCCTGAGGAAGCGAACACAGTCCTCATTTGTACTGATTGTGACAGCTTGGGATTGGGAATGGGACGTTGAGGTCGGAGACCCAATTCCAGAAGCAGAGGATACCAGTTGCTCTTGGGCCATCTGGAGCAATCAGAGCTACTAGTCCCTTGAAAGTCCTCAGCTTGCTCAAGACTTTCAAAAGAAGAGTCACTGGAGGAAAAACAAATTTTTTCTACACTGATTCCAATCTAACGACCAGGGCGTCCGTGGCATAAGCCAGAGGGTCCAGGTTGGGGGCCACATAGCAAGGGAGCTTTTGTGGTTCGCTTGTGAGGCGAAGAGATCCACTTGGAGACCTGGGACTCTCCGGCTATCCACTGGAATGACCTGTCGTCCAGGGACCATTCTGATTCCAGAGGGACCGACGGGACAAAGCGTCTGCTATCACATTTCTTACCCCGCCAGGTGAGTGGCGACAGATGCCATTTGTGTTTGTCTGCTAGTGCAAAGATGGCTATCATGACATGGTTCACATGTTTGGATTTGACCTCCTCTGTTGATGCAATGAACTACCACTGCACTGTTCAAAACTAGTCTTAGATGAGACTTTTTTTGGGGAAGAAGTCTCTTCAGGGTAAGAAATACTGCCATTGCTTCCAAATAACGTTTATGTGAACGCTGGCGGGGAAAAACTGCAATGAACCAAAGTTGTTCCCTAGAACTTGCTTGAATTGAGGAATATCCCCCCATTCCCCCCCACCCGGGGACAGGGAGGCATTCCGTGGGTGGAATGGTTGAACAACTGGAAGGGGATATTGGAAGGGGAGTAACTAGTTTGGGCCCAGGTTCTTCCACTTTTGGTCCAATGGACGGAGCTTGATTGTGCGAAGGTAAGGGATTCTGTGGAAATTAACTGACCAACTTTTGTCTCGAAGATTTGGCGTTTTGCTTCTCGGATACTCGGCCATAACTAGATTTAATATCTTTCCAGCCTTGCTTTCCAGGTAGGTATGTCTGTCCACTGAGGGCAAACCTGGTGAAGAAGAACTAGGGATTTCTTTTCCTGGTTTTACCTCCCCTTGATAGTTTGTTTGCATTTGAGAATTTGTTTGATTTCAACAGGGGGACTTGGCTATTTCTTTCCTTTTTGAAAACCACTGGCAATTGGAACCAGATTGTCGGGGAACGACAAAATTCCCCATTGGATTGTTCCTAGCCACTGAAAAACGAGAACCCATCTGGGGGAGTAAGTTCATGGATTTTAGTTCTTGTTTATCTGGAACCCCAGATGTTATCCAGAAACAAAATTGAAAAACTTAACCGTTTTTTGTGGCTTTGGAGGACATTGCCTCGACTGGTTTGGTGACCCGTAATCAACCAATCGTGGAGGTATGTCTGCTACCATTAATCCCTTGAAGTTCCTCAACTATTGGAAAAACTACCACTTCTGCTATTTTCGTGAATACCCTGGGGGTTACATTCCAGGACCGAAGGGGCATCCACTTTATTGGAATGATAAACGTACTGATTTTGTCCTAGTTTGAAGCCTAGGGAATGGGCGGAAGTGCCTGGCTATAAGGGGATAGTGAATAGTATGCGTCTGTAAAAAGGATCGCTTGGACGCATGGGTGACGGGCCCCACGGGGCGGAAGTAAGGTTCCTTACTTGCAGAGATTGGTAAGCATTTTTTGGGCAACTTGTCTTAACGGAATGGAAACGGAGTTTTTTGTAAGGCTTTGGGAACAAGTCTAAGATTACCCTTCTTTTTTGTTATCTGTTGGCCCTTTCTTTGGCCAGATTTGGCCCGCTTGAACAAAATAAAGCGACCCCTTGAAATTTTAAAGATGCTTGACTCTCGCAATAGCTCCTTTGTGTCTGACGGAGTTCCTCCGCGGTAAATTCTTGTCAACATTCCTTTGATTGGGTTTGTGTACCTGATTAAAATGATTTGATTGGAGGGGGTGGTATTCTTTGATTCCAAAAACTCCAATGATCCCGAATTATCCCTTGGACACGATGCTCTGTGCCCATTTGAATTGCTGAAACCCCCACCACCTGTGGACGGAAAGCGGGAAGCCAGCCTCCCTACCTACCATTGGGGGAAGCCTCACTGTTGTTTGGGCGGGTTTGAACCATCCGGCGGGCCCTCCTCCTGAATTTTTTTTGCCTTTCCCCTTGCCTTGCCGCTCTCCCCTGTGCCACGGCTGGCGGGAAAGAAAGTGGCCTCTCGCTTCTGCTACCTTCCTCGAAAAGGCCTATTAAAGGGCTGGGTATGTTAAGGCCTTGACCTTCATACATAGAGGTTGAAGGCCGGGCGAAGAGGACTGCTGTTGGAGGTTTGAGGGTTGCGACTAGGGGGAGGGGACAAAGCAGGAGGATGGGTTGGGGCCTGTTTCGTTCTGGATTCGATGGTTTGTCCACGTTGGTTGGGTAACTGGGGACGGCCCCATCTGAAACGAAACTGGCTGTTTGCTGCTTGATGTTTCTTCTGGTAAGGCTGGGAAACCACTTTTTACCAGACTTCTTTGGTTTCTTTTAAAAAAAAAACCAAAACCAAGCAGCAAGGGGCGGACTTTTTCCTTGCTTCCATACTTAGCGGAGAATGCCCCCTCACCTAGCCCTAAGGCTCCTGGGTTGAGACCTAGCAGCCTCGTGGCTGTGCACCTCATTCACAGCGGGGGGATCTCTGGGAAGAAGGGTCTGCCCCACAAATGACTGGAAGTCCCACGGGAGTCTATTCGAGGCGTTTCGTTGGCCTAATAGTGCACCCTCCTGCAGAAACATGGGCTTTCGGCAGTTCCACTTCCCTAGCCTTGGAAAGCAAGTCGAAAAGCATCCAGTCTGACTCCGGTTTGAAGGCTGAGACTTGGCCAAAGGAATTCCTTGAATAAGCGGGTTCTTTCTGTGCCATACGAACAGTTGCCTCCATTTTCAGTGATAATCAAGGAGGTTGAGGGACCTCCCCAAAACCTAGTTTGCGAGCATTCGAAAAACCTCTGCCTGAATCAAAGTATCAGGCAATACCCTTGGAAGCTTTTTTTCGCCCAAAAATAACTGGTCCCGCATTGCGCAGTCTGGGTTTAAAGCTTACCCACTCGGGTGAATTGGTGGCAGGGCAAAGTTTTTTTTTTTTTTTTTTTTCACCTTCCCCCCCACAAGTTCTCCAAAAGGGCTCGGAAAGAGGCGGGGGAGAAAAAGTAGAATCAGCTTCCCCTCAGCTGTGGCATGGGCTCCATCCTTGAGGGACTGCCTGAAGGAGTCGCTTCCAACTTTTTATTTTGGTATCAACGAACGGAAGAGAAAGCCTTCCCTCCTTTCCGTCGGCAAAAAAATAGTGGGAAAGGACTCTTGGAAAGCCTGGAGTCTTAGTGTTGGTTACCTCCCCAGTCCTTCCAAAGGCATAGTGAACCCATTTCCCGCTGTGGCGTGCTCATCTACTTATATATGCCAACGTTTTCTCGGGAAATCTTTGGTCCCTCCCTAGGTGAGGGCCCCGCCAACTGTCAAGCCTAGCCATCTTCCAATGAAATGCTGAGATTCAATGACCGGAGGATTAAAACTCTCGAAGGTCCTCAAATCCTTCGAGTTTTCCACACCCTCCGGGGGGGACAGTTGAAGATCATACCGTCCTTGAATGGAGCGTAATAGCGGCCACTCTCCATGGGAGTTATCCTCCATGGAGAAGGCTGGTTAGCGGACTCATTATGGAAGGTTAAGCTGGGAGAATTGCCAGTAACCTTGCTTAATGGGTGGGGAGGATTGGTTGAGGAGCCTTGATAAAGCCCATCCCAGCTAACTGCGGTCCTCATTCTTCTCTAACTCTGTTAGAAGAGATCTTGGCTGGGATTGGTGGCCCTCCGACTTGAACTTGAGGGGTTGGTTTGACAGCTGCGGCAAAAATCATGTTTTTCAAACCATGGTTCCGAGGGTGGAGGACCCTTGGCGAGGCCGGGACCCATCCTTCGTCCCACCTGTTTTGGCATCACCCCCACTGCTGAGAAAAGGCAGTGGGATCAAACAGGAGCTTCGGTCCCCGCTACCCTCCGTGGCGTTTTGCTGGCGGTGGATGCGGTGGTGGAGGCCGGCCGGATGAAGGCATTGGCATCGGGACTGAAGCGCAGAGCCTTCTTTACCTTAGGAAGCCTTGCGTTCTAGGAGGCTCTTTGGAGTACGAAGAGCTCGTCTTAGCCTTCACCGCAGGTCAGTCATAGGAAGTCGAAGGACTTCTTTGCTAGAAGAAGTGAATGGACGGTAACGACTTCTTAGGGAAGTTCGTCTGACTGGAGGGTCTTCTCGTTCCTGCTCCGTCACCTTCCAACTTTGGGGGGGGTACAGAGAGAAGCGGGATGAGAAAGCGGGCAGGGATTCTACAGAATCCCGTAAAGCCTTTGAAAACAGGAAAGCAGATAGAAGGGACAGGAGAAGATCCAGGAGCGCCCAAGGAAAAAGGACCTTGGGCGCCCGACAACACCTACCTGCAACCTAACCAACAAAATCCTTCGGCCCCTAACCCTCGACCGCCGATAGGGTTCGATTGTTCAGGTTCCCAAAGTTGCGACGGTTCTGGGACCACGGCTCCTGCGTGGCCAGCGGGACCCCCACGAATAACGACTGCTTGCCCACATCTGCTGTATGGGTGAAGCTAGTGAGGAGGGGCTGCCGAGATGGGGATCAACAAACGTCCTCCTTGTTCCACATTTAGCCTGTTGGATTTGACCCCGGGGAATAGAATTCTGGAATAACTGGCCTAGGCGTTTCTTATCTAAAGAATGTACGGCTCTTGGCCTTGGCGGTCAGTTCTTCCCGAAAGCCCTGCCCAACCCAGACCAAAGCCTTCAAGGGTTTGCTAATGGCGACTTCCTTCACGGCGGCAGCCTGAAAGAAGGAAAGGCGAAATGAAGCTTCTAGTGGCGGGGGAACAGGGGATTTGGGTTAAAAACAAAGCCTTTAATGAGACTAAGTGTTATTAGTAATACGGATAAAGAAGTACTAAAAGGTCGACTTAACCCCCCCCACCAGCTGACTGACAAGGTCAATAAGCAAATGGTGCAGGCTTTCTGGGGGTGCCAGAACGATCATTAGTGGTTGTGGGGTCGTCGGGGCACACGGGGGTCGTGAGTCCTGCACTCATCGGTGGGGTCGCAGGGGTTGTAAAGCGGTCGCGTTCACCAACCCCAAGGAGAAAATCCTGACCAGTTTTGGTAGGCCTGTAGTGGAAAGATAAACTAAGTATCAGGATGGTACACTTACAGCCATTAACAACCAATTGCCTCCGCTACATGCCGGAGCGGGAAAGTTTAAATTAAACCAGAGAGCCCCCGCCATAATAACGGTGTGTAAACTATGGCGGTTGAAGTTGTCTAAGGCCTATGCCGGAGACAAGTGAGAATATCCAAACCAGGTTGTGGGTGGTGAGGCCATGAAAACCAACAACGGAGGGAACGACGGAGATGGGTATACAACACAGGGTTAGGTTAATACTAAAATTCAACCACCGTAAAAATTACGGGTACATCCCCCCTTATATTTTAAATAACGAAAATAATATTATAAAATCTTTTTCCCCGTCCTAACTATAACGAGTGCCCGGGGTAAGAAGCAAAGCTCTCCTCCGGTAGCGGGTGGAAAAGGCATATAGTAGGCCAAGCAAACACAGAACCACTAGTAGTGACCCCCCGCCCCGCCCGATGTCTGGAGCCAGAACGCAACTAAATACCAAAGGGGCCCTGGCTGCATCGGAGGCTCCGTTCGTTTACAGGGTGGGGCTGGGGGAAACAGCTCTCCCCGGAAAGGTGGGAACTTGAGCAAGGGGGGGGGGTTGGGGGGGGGGTTCCGGCCCGGCGTAACGCGGCGGGAGAGAGAGAGAGGGGGGGGGTGTGCCCTACTCCTCCCCGTCCCAAACAACTACCCTCGCTTCGGGTGACCCGGTACCCGAGAAAGCAAGTTTTCGGTCGCCCTATACCCCAATGCTGGGAGGGAGCTCCTGGCCTCCTCAAGAAGAAAGGGATGGGAAGGAAGGCTACTGTTTGGTTGTCATGGTAACCAAGGAGTCCCCAGGACCCCCTCCCTATAACCTGGGTAGGGAGGGAAGGGGCTAAGGGTTAAGGGCCCTGCATATGGAAAACACGTGACCGCAAGTGGCCTTAACCGCGATAAGGCAATAACACAACCGTGGAAGGGCCACGTTGAAACCAGACTGTACCAACACATGGGACCATGCACCTAGGCCTAGCCTAAACCCCACCCTAAATAAAACTAAAAATACATGCGTTAAAAGAGGGTAAAAGAACACTTTTAGTAAATAAAAAGAAGCCCAGGCGGAGGGCAAAACTGTTTTCCGAGGGAACAGTTGACTAACTCGGAAGCCAGTCGATAGCCGATGAAGAGCAAGAGCCGGATGCTGGGCCAGAAACACAGAACAAGCCCTAAATACCAAACTTAAGAGAAATGGTTTTTGAAAAGGGGCTGTCCTAGCTAATAAAAACGATTGTAAGATAAACGCATGAAAACGTGAATATAGTAAGCCATAAGTATAAGAAGTCCCAGTTCTGGAAGACTGGGAATTCTTAACAACATGAGGCGGCATGGCGCCGCCACGATGTCAAACCAGGCGAGACCGTATATGGACCTATTATGGGGAAACATCACAAACAGGCCCAACCCTCATCACGGTAGACGGGTCTTTTATTTCCCACTCGATATTTAAATTGGGTGAAACAATGACTAACAATTGCAACTCTAAGGCATACCAATTTAAAAAGACCTGAAGGTTTCGGTTCGTCAATATTGTGGAATATATGAAAGCCCCATACGAACCTAAAATAAGCATGTGAGCTTCTTGTTCGTAAAATATGTTTTCAAGGCAGTTTTGAAATCCAATATGGCGGCTACCGTTTTTCATGGACGGTTCTGTCATCTCAGTGACCGGCCCACCATCTTTTCCCCAGTCCTTCCCAGCACTCATTTGTGAACAATGTTAGCGTTATGTATGTAACCGTTTGTATTGATCTTACTCAAGATTTGCCAGGTTGTAATCCAACCCAACAATAAAACAAACATTTGTTGCCTATCTTAGTTGAAAAGTAATGAAACTTGTTATTCCCGGGGTTTCTGGTTAGGAATTGAATTCAATTCTTACCTTGTAATCGGCGGGATTTCGGTTTTTTTTATCCTTACTGCCATCACCCAACTGAAAAAACCCCTGAAAAAAAAAACAGTGGCTTATTTGATTGTTATTATATACACAGGGTTTTGGTCTCAAGTTCCAACTCCACATTGCACTTTAAACCCAGTTGGCTGTTCCTGGTTTCTTAAGCGCGGCGCGCCATAAACACAATTACAAACAGCAGACGACGACAGACGACGAAACTGCAAAGTTTTATTCCCTAAACTGTTTACTTTACTCGTTATTTAGTTTAAATTTACTTTGTTATTTAAAAATTTTGATTTAATTCATGTATATATCCCTTTTTTGCAACCAAATTACCCCGAAAAATTACAGATATTTCTAAAGTAGATAAAATCAAATGTTTCTAACGTTTTCGTACATCTGGCTGCCGAAAACCATAGAGGAAACGATACGTTTTTTTTTTTTTTGCTTTTTTGTTTTTGCTAGCACTTTTCATTGATTTCAGTCTTTATTAGTATTTTGAATTTCTTTTAATAATCGTATGCCAGAAATAAATGTAACCTTTAATGTTTGCATGCTAAGAATGGCAAAATCATCGTTGCCACATTAGGGTGGAGGCTTCACACATACGACCGTTCCATTATTATCCTGTTAAGCGTCCGCCCCTGATGAGCTCGCTGCTAACGTACCGTCACGCTTTTTTTGTAATCAGCGATCATAGCACTGATGATAGTTTTTCAAAGTTAATATTGATTTTTTATGCTTGTTATTCATACTGTAATTAACTGTAGGAAAACTCTCTCTCTCTCTCTCTCTCTCTCTCTCTCTCTCTCTCTCTCTCTCTCTCTCTCTCTCTCTCTATCTCTCTCTCTCGGAGTC
>NC_061108.1:43983851-44011429 GCF_015104395.2 Macrobrachium nipponense
ATTCGGCTTCTGAAATTGCAGAACTCAAGGCTTCCCTTCAAAAAATGCAAGAGAAAATGGCGGCATTAGAAGGTAAGCAAAGTGAGGGTGATATTTCCAGTGATGTAAGTGTCCCCAGTGTAGTGGAGGGGGCGTCTGGTCATCTCTGCGACGCTCCCAGGCCTAGACCGCTTCCAAGCTCCCTGGCCCAGAGGAGAAGGAAAGTCGAAAGCCGTACGGAGGTTGTGGAGAATCCCCAACGATCAGGCATCCCTTCGGCAGAATCTGTTACATCTCAGACTGCCAGGGATCGCTACAGAAAAAGCGTCTTACGAGAGTGCTTTTCATCATCGGGATCTCCCTCACCGAAACGAGGATGGAAAGATACGAAGCTTTCCCGTCCGTTAAAGAGAAACTGGAAAGAGCCTGAGTTGAACTCTAGCCCCGAGCGCTTTTCCGAAGAAGAAGCGCCTTCGGTCATAAAGAGAGCTAGAAAGAAGTTAACTCCCTTTGCTGTAAGGGAGCCTCAAGCGCCTTCCAGACCTCCCTCTCCTGCTTTTGAAGAAGGGGAGTCTTCTACCAAGAAGATTTTGATGAACATGCAAGAGCAGCTAGCGTCATTGGTAGGAGTCCTTTCCAAGGAGCCTCCTCGTAGAAAGGACGACAAGCTTCCTGTCAAAAGATCTAGACACCGATCTCCTGTCAGGCGCAACGAGCCTTCCAGGGGAGTTGTCGCACAGGCGGCCATCTCTGGGGGGAGCGAAGCACCAGGCAGGCGAGAGGTAGAAGAGGAAGAAGCGCCTGCCAGGCGCCAAGCAGGCGCCAGAGAACACCTGACAGTGAGGATGATGATAACTATGAAGTTCTCACAGAAAGGGATGAGCCAGCCAGGTGCTGATTATTCCCGAGATCGTTCCAGGCGCCGAACGCCAACCAGGCGCCAGGCACCAGCTAGCATAGAAGAAACTAACAAGTGTGAGACTCCTGCCAAGCGTGAAGCGCCTGCCAGGAGCGAAGCGCCTACCAGGAGCAAAGTGCCTGCCAAGCGCGATGCGCCTGCCAGGCGCCAGGCGCCTACTATACGCAAAGAGCCTGATAGGCGCCAGGAGCCAGCCAGGCGCCAATTAGTCAAGATTCTCCTAAGGACAGGCGTAGGGAGACAATAGCTTTTAGTCCCTCGCCTGTTAGAAGTTCTTCGTCGATGGAAAGGAAGAAGTCAAAGGAAGAGACAGACGAAAGAAGGGAGCTTTCTCCTTCCGATCCTCTCGACTTAGAGGACGTATCGGAAGACGAGGTAACTAACAAAGAAGGACTGTCGAACTATAAAGTTCTTACTTCTCTCCTTCTAGAAGAATATGGAGATTCTTTGACTCCAGCTGCTGCTCCTTCTCCGCGCTCTCTATTTTCGAGCGCTAAATCTCTCAAGTCTTCGTCCTTCCTTAAGATGAAACCGGCCATATCTATGAAGAGGGCCCTACAGTCTCTAGATTCCTGGATTAAGACTAAAAAGGAACTAGGGAGGACGGTCTTTTGTATGCCTCCTGCCAAACTAAGGTAGAAGAGGCACATGGTATGAGACGGGAGAAAATATGGGATTGTCTCTGCCTACTTCAGCCAAATCGGACTTCTCGAGTCTCATAGACTCCTCGAGAAGACACGCTTTGAACTCGGCCCGAGCAACATGGGGTCTTTCGGAAATGGACCACCTCCTCAAGGGGCTTTTCCACGTCTTGGAGGTGTTTAATTTCCTGGATTGGTCCCTTGGGGTTTTGGCCAAAAAGTCCCATGAAGCGGAGGGCCTAAACTCAAAAGCTTTGCATAGCATACTTACATGCATAGATAAAGCAGTTCAGGATGGGTCGGCAGAGGTCTCCTCCCTCTTTGGTGCGGGAATGCTGAAGAAGAGGGCAGTTTATAGTGCTTTCCTCACTAAGGCCGTCTCTCCTTCACAGAGATTCGCCTTGCTGTTCGCCCCTCTTTCAGAGCATTTGTTCCCTTCTCAGTTGGTGAGGGACATTTCACATTCACTAACTGAGAAGGCGACTCAAGATCTCCTCAGGCAGTCTTCGAGGAAGAATAGGCCTGTGGCCAATGAAGAAAAGAAAGGGGCTCGTCCAACGCAGCAGCAGCCCTTTCGAGGAGGCCCTCTGGCTAGAACAATTTCCAGAAGAAAGACGACGGAAAGAAGAGGAAGAGCTTCCTTCCGACCCTTTAAGAAGGGGAAATGAGAAAGTGACCCTCCAAACACCTGTAGGTGCCAGGTTACAAGAATTTGCGGAAGCCTTGGCAAGCATAGGAGCCGACACATGGTCCATGTCGGTCATCAAGAAGGGATATTATATCCCATTCAAGGACAGCCCTCCCCTGACATCAACACCGAGGGAACTGTCCGCTAGATACAAGGACCCTGTACTGATGGATACTCTTCGTCAAATGGTAGAACAGATGTGGGACAAAAGAGCAATCAAGCTGGTACTGGATCACAACTCCCCGGGGTTTTACAATCGCCTTTTTCTAGCAGCGAAAGCTTCGGGGGGGTGGAGACCAGTACTAGATGTAAGTGTGCTGAACAGATTTGTAGAGAAACAGAAGTTCAGCATGGAAACATCTGCTTCAGTCCTTGCAGCCCTTCGCCAAGGAGATTGGATGGTGTCTCTCGATCTTCAAGACGCCTATTTCCACGTCCCGATTCATCATTGGTCGAGGAAGTACCTTCGTTTCATGATGGAGGGAAGGATCTATCAGTTCAGGGCCCTGTGTTTCGGCCTGTCCACGGCTCCTCAAGTCTTCACAAGTATAATGAAGAATGTGGCAAGACATCTACATCTGATGGGAATAAACATCTCCCTATACCTGGACGACTGGCTCATCAGGGCCAGGTCGCAGAAACAGTGTTTGGAGGACCTTTCAACGACATTAGAACTGACAAAGTCATTAGGATTGATTGTAAACCTTGAGAAATCTCAGATGATCCCCAGCCAGAACATGGTTTATCTGGGGATTCGGATGGATTCTCGGGGTTTTTGAGTGTTTCCTTCTCAAGAGAGAATATCGAAAGGTTGCGCCACAGTCTCCAGCTTCTTAGGGAAGGAGTGCAGTTCAGCGAGGGAATGGTTGAGCCTTCTGGGGACCCTATCCTCACTGGAACAGTTCTTTCCTCTAGGAAGACTGCATCTCCGTCCTCTACAGTTCTTCCTGAAAAGAAATTGGAATTGGAAGACAGGACAGCTCTCCAATACTTTTCCAATTCCTGTAAAGGTGCAAAATCACTTAAGGTGGTGGTTACCCCCTCTAGAGGAAAACAGAGGTGTGTCCCTGGAAGTTCGGAACCCGAACCTGATATTATTTTCAGACGTGTCGGAGACGGGCTGGGGTGCAACCTTAGGATCGAGAGAAGTGTCAGGCACCTGGTCGGAAGAGCAGGTGTCATGGCACATAAATTGCAAGGAGCTCTTAGCCATTCATCTGGCTCTAAAGGACTTCGAGCAGATAGTCAGAGACTGGGTAGTGCAGATAAACTCCGACATACCACCGCTCTGGCTTATGTAAGAAAACAAGGAGGGACTCACTCTCTCGCTCTATACGAACAGACGAGGTCTTCTTATTTGGGCGAATCAAAGAAATATGAGAGCGGACAGGCTGAGCAGGAGGTTCCAGGTCCTTCCCACAGAATGGACCCTCCACTCAGAAGTGTGTCAGATCCTTTGGTCTCTTTGGGGGAAGCCTCAAATAAACCTGTTCGCCACATTCCTCTCCAAGAGGATAGACACCTTTTGCGCTCTGGCAGACGACCCCTGAGCTTTTGCAGTATACGCCTTTCTCCTAAATTGGTCCGGACTGGATGTGTATGCTTTTCCCCCATTCAAGATCCTGGGGGAAGTGATCAGAAAGTTCGTGGCCTCGAAGGGGACAAGGATGACTCTGATAGCCCCATATTGGCCAGCCCGAGATTGGTTCACAGAGGTAATGGAGTGGATGGTGGACTTCCCCAGATCTCTTCCAAACAGGACAGATCTGCTCAAACAATTCCACTTCGAGAGGTACCATCAAAACCTCCCCGCTATTGCTCTGACTGCCTTTCGACTATCGAAAGACTTGTCAGAGTGAGAGGGTTTTCTCGCAAGGCGGCAAGCGCAATCGCTAGAGCCCGCAGATCATCTACTATGTGAGTATACCAATCGAAGTGAGAGGTGTTCAGAAGTTGGTGTAGGGTCGAAGAAGCTGTCCTCCTCCAATACCTCTGTGACCGAGATTGCAGATTTCCTTCTTTTCTTGAAGGAGAAATCGCATCTTTTTGTACCAACCATTAGAGGATACAGGAGTATGCTCTCGGCTGTATTCAGGAACAGAGGATTAGATTTGGCCAATAATAAGGATTTGCATGATCTCATCCGTTCTTTCAAAACATCCAAATCAAAAGAACCTAGAGTTCCGAGCTGGAATCTGGACGTGGTCCTAAAATTTCTGTCTTCTGAAAGGTTTTGAAAAACCACCTCACAGCGGGCCTTTCCTTTCGAGATATTACAAGGAAGTGCCTATTTCTGTTGTCTCTCGCTACGGCGAAGAGAATCAGTGAGCTGCACACCCTTGAGTCACGAGTGGGCTTCAAAGGAGACTCTGCTATTTGTTCGTTCCAGACTCTCTTTCTTGCTAAGAATGAGAATCCCTCGAAACCCTGGCCCAGGAGCTTCGAGGTAAAGGGCCTGGCTAGTCTAGTAGGCAGAGAGGCAGAGAGGTCTCTTTGCCCTGTCAGAGCGCTTAAATTCTATCTGGACAGAAAGAAACAGATGGGGGGTTCGCAACACGGTCTATGGTGCTCGGTAAAGGACCCCAAAAGACCGATGTCGAAGAATGCCTTAGCCTTCTTTGTAAGAAGCGTTATTACGGAGGCGCATAAGAACTGCCCAGATGACTCTTTTAAACTCTTGAGAGTGAGAGATCACGAAGTAAGAGCTATCGCAACGTCTATTGCCTTCCAGAGAAATATGTCGCTTAAGAATATCTTAGAAGCAACATATTGGAGGTGCAACTCGGTGTTTGCATCTCATTACTTGAAGGATGTGCGCGTAACGTATGAGAAATGTTTTTCTCTAGGTCTGTTTGTGTCAGCGGAGACGGTTCTGGGTATTGGAGCAAGCGCCGATCCTTAATTTTGTGTACGTAACCCTCTTGTCGGATACGTTCTTGGCTTCCTGCTGGAAGAAGTGTCAGATGTCGCACAGGCGGCCGTCGCTTCGGTTCAGTAAGGAACTCCAGTGGTATCTGACTATCAGAGGGGTACAATTTTTTTTTTTTTTTTGTACTTTAGTGTGTGCGTTTTTGACTGTGTATTTCGAGTTATGGGTTGTTTGTGAAGAGTTTGGGGGATAACTCTTGACAATCTTAGAACTAACACAGGTGTTAGGATCGGGTGATCGGGATCGGTTGTGTGCTCCTTAAAATAAGGCGTGTTGTCAAATAAGTGGATTAGCACCCATTGACAAATGCCAGTCAGGCTCTGCCGAGCAAGTGGATAAGACCCCATCGACAGACCCACAAGAACTCTTGGCCACAGATCACTATCTCGCTAAGGTTCTTGAGGTGAAGCAGACTCCCAGGCAGTAGCCATGAAGTCTTCCACCTAATCAGGTAGGAACCAAGGTCTGTAAATACCTACAACATATGTTGTTTACCTGTCTATTCAGTAGTTAGCTGTCTCTTACCCTCCACCAAAGGGTGTCAATCAGCTAAGTATATATCTGACAGGGAAGTTGAATGTATGAAAATGATATTGTTATGATACAATAAAGTTTCATACATACTTACCTGGCAGATATATACGATTGATGGCCAACCCAGCCTCCCCGCAGGAGACAGGTGGAAGAGAAAATCTGATAGAAAACGGGAATGGTTCCTAGTCCTGCCACCCAGAGCAGGGCGGTAGATCACCTGACCTACCTGTAGCGAGTGCCGTGAAATTTGAATTTCTGTCGGGGACGACGGATTCTATAGCTAAATATATATCTGCCAGGTAAGTATGTATGAAACTTTATTGTATCATAACAATATCATATTATATATATATATATATATATATATATATATATATATTATATATATATATATATGTATATATATATATATATATATATAATATATATAGTATATATATATCATTATATATATATATATATATATATATATATATATATATATATGTGTGTGTATGTATGTATATACAATGGTCCCCCTGTATTCGCGGGGGATGCGTACCAGACCCCCCCGTGAATAGTTAGAACCCGCGAATGTTTGGAACCCCTATAAAAATGCTAAAAACAGCCTATTTTCTTAGTTAAAACTCAAGAAAAACCCACTAAAAATTTTCCTACATGGTTTTTTTAAAAGTTTTATCACAAAAAGTGCATTTTATGATGAAATTCATAAAAAAAAACCAGGAATTTGTGGATATTTATCATAGAAAAATACCGCGAATGAGCGAATTTTCCGCAAATAATGCAGGGAAACGTTCCCGAGAGAAATTCGCGAATGTGTGAGAGTGCGAATCTGGAGAACACAAATACGGGGGGTCCACTGTATATATATATATATATATATATTATATATATATATATATATATATATATATATATATATATATATACTTACGAAAAACTTGAGATACGAAAGCAAATAAGAAAAGTTTTACGGCTCTACATATGAAAATTGCTCAAGATACGAAAGGTTTTTGCTGTAAAGTCCGAGATTCGCCGGGACCACCGATAACAATTTTGAAACTCGCGCGCTGCCAACTGAGTAGACTCGCCACCATCCTCCCGCGCTCCCATTGGTTCCTGATGCTAGTCACCGCCATGAGATCCTTCTCTCCTATTGGTCAGCATCCCTCCCATGATGCATCTACATAGCGGCGTGCTTTTTCGGCCACTCAGTAGCAGCATCATTTCTATATGCACGCGGTATTCGTTCGTTCTAACGATTTCGTTTATTAACGTAAATTCGTTAGTGATTTCGTTGTAGTACTACTTTATCGTGTTGTGTGAGAACTTTACTACATACGTGTACGTACTACGTAACATAATTACGTACAGCATATACGTAGTCATGGGTCCCAAGAAACTTGAAATTCACGGAAAGAAGAGGATGCTCTCTTTGGAGAGGAAGATGGAGATTATCAAGAAGTATGAAGCTGGTATGCGATTGAGTGTGATCGCCAAGGAATACGACCGAAATCTGTCGACAATAGGCACCATCCTTAAGAAGAATGATGCCATCAAAGCAGCTACACCTTCCAAGGGCGTCACTATTTTGTTCAGCAAGAGGACCCAGGTACACGATGAAATGGAAAGGATTCTTCTTGTCTGGATAAAAGACAAAGAAATTGCCGGCGATACGATAACGGAGATGGCAATCTCCCACAGCGCTATTTTCGGCGATTTGATTGCCCAGGCTGAAGACGACAGAGGAGAAGGGACATCAACGCCAACTCCAGAGTTCAAGGCTTCGCATGGGTGGTTCGAGAAATTCCATAAACGGACTGGCATCCATTTGGTGGTGCGGCTTGGGTTGGCAGCCAACTCAGACACGAAAGCGGCCGAAGCCTTTATTAAGACGTTCGACGAGATGATGATCAAGGAAGGCTACAGTTCTCAGCAAGTCTTCAACTGTGATGAGACTGGCCTTTTTTGGAAAAAAATGCCTCTTCGGACGTACATCACGGAGGAAGAGAAGCTACCCGGGAATAAGCCTATGAAAGACAGGCTTACGCTTGCACTTTGTTCGAACGCCAGTGGGGATTGCAAGGTGAAGCCCCTACCTGTCTATCATTCCGAGACTCCTCGAGCCTTTAAGGCCCACAAAGGGCTTAAGGAGAAGCTTCCAGTGATGTGGAGGGCTAATGCGTAGCCTGGGTAATGAGGCTTTTGTTCACGGAGTGGGTAAATCTGTGTTTCGGCCCGACCAGTGAAGAAATTCTTGGAAGAGAAGCGCCTCCCTCTGAAATGCCTGCTGGTGTTGGACAATGCCCCTGCTCACCCTCCTGGCCTCGAGGAAGATATCCTAGCGGAGTATTCCTTCATCAAGGTTCTTTATCTTCCGCCTAACACCACCCCTCTCCTCCAGCCCATGGACCAGCAAGTGATATCGAACTTCAAGAAGCTGTATACGAAACATCTTTTCAAGAAATGTTTTGACATCACCGATATCACAAACCTCACCTTGCATGAATTTTGGAAGGAGCATTTTGATATCGTAATATGCATCCGACTCATCGACCAAACTTGGCAGGAGATTTCGAGGCGAACCTTGAATTCCTTGTGGAGGAAACTCTGGCCTGATGTTGTATCCGCCCGAGACTTCGAGGGCGAAGCTGGTGCTGCAGATTCAGGAACAGTTGATGATCCTGAAACTGTTTCGCAACCAAATCTTGACGAGGTCGTTGCACTCGGCAAGTCCATGGGGCTGGTCGTCAACGAGGTCGGTTATAATGACCTCGAGGAGCACCAAGAGGAGCTTACGACGGATGACCTGAAGGAGTTGGAGGCCATGCAACATAACGTCGTTCAAGAGGAGTTCTCTAGCAGCGGCGAGGAGGAGGACGAGGACTCTATGACAACGGTAGAAATTAAGGATGCTCTAGCTGCTTTTCATAAGGTGCAATTATTCGTAGAAAAGACACCCCGAAAAGGCTTACACAGGTCGTATGCTTGCTCAGTTTGATGACGTTTGCCATAGTCGTTTCAGGAACATCGTGAAAAGTAGGCAGAAGCAATCTTCCTTGGATAGTTAATTTTTAAAGAGGCCTTCTGTAGGAGTAGTAAGCAAAAAGGAAGAACCAAGTGATACCAAAAAACAAAGTTGAAAGTGGTGAAGAAGTTGAAATTTTGTAAAAAGAAAAAAGAAAAAAAGTAAAGTATAAAAAAGTAAAAAAAAAGAAATGTAAATATAAAAAAAGAAAAAACTTTCAATTTTAGTTTTTGTAAAGTCAAGTGTTACAGTTTTGTTAATGTGTTTCGTAAAGTTTAGTTTATGTTTTCCTTTCATTTTTTATGTGTTTCATAAAGTTAAGTGTACGTACGTATCTGCCGTTTGTCCTCCTCCTCTGTCGCCACTTTCGGAGATAGCCTCACTCGAAAGGTAAGCTTCCACATTTTACTACATACGTAAGTATGTATGTACAGTATTTCTTGTATACCATGTACACTAATACACTTTATTTACAGGTATATTAGCAGTACATATTAAGTTAGGTATTGAATGGTCCAAATTGTTGTAGTATTTCATTGTTTATAGGTCAATTTAGCTTTATTATGAAATTTACTGGGGTGTTTTTGGAGGGCTTGGAACACATTAGCCATTTTACATGTAAAATGCGGTCCAGTATACGAAAAGCTCATGATACGAAGGGCGCCTCGGAACGGATTAATTTCGTATCTCGAGGTACCACTATAGATATATATATATATATATATATATATATATATATATATATATATATATATCAGTTATTGGCTATCTGGTTTTACAGCGCTTGTCTAGCCACACTGTTAACTGGATTTTCAGTGCCGATCTCTGGTTAGCAGTGCCAATTTTTATTTAACAGCAGTGCCAATATTCAGGTAGCGGTGCTGTTAAGCAGGTTTTTAGTGCTGTTATCGCTGATTTTCGGTTACTAGCATTGGCTAGGAAGAGAACCCCTGCTGTTTAACCGAGGGCTGCCTGTGTGTGTGTGTGTATATATATATATATATATATATATATATATATATATATATATATATATATATATATATATATATATATATATATATATATATACACATATACAGTGGTAATCGCGTTCTCCGGATTCGCGGACTCACACATTCGCGAATTTCTCTCGGGAAAGTTTCCCCGCATTATTCATGGAAACTTTGCACATTCGCTGTATTTTTCTATGAGAAATATCCACTAATTCCTGGTTTTTTAGATCAATTTCATCATAAAATGCACTTTTTGTGATAAAACTATTAAAACTTAAAAAAACCAGGTATGAAAATTTTTAGTGGGTTTCTCTTCAGTTTTAACTAACAAAATTGGCTGTTTTTAGCCTTTTTATAGGGGTTCCAAACATTCGCGGGTTCTAACAATTCACGGGGGTCTTGTACGGATCCCCCACAAATAGGTGGGGACCACTTTATATATATATATTATATATATATATTATATGTATATATATATATATATATATATATATATATATATATATATATATATATATATATATATATATATATATATACATATATATATATATATATATTATATACTATATATATATATATATATATATATTATATATATATATATTATATATATATGTGTGTGTGTGTGTGTGTGTGTGTGTGTGTGTGTGTGTGTGTGTGTGTGTGTGTGTGTATGCACACAAGCTGAAGGGAGATGTCATGGATAGGGGTAATTACATGGGAATTAAACTAACAGAGCATGGATTGAAAGTTTTAGAGCACTGGATGAGAGATTAAGAGAGATGTTAAAGATAGGGAAATAGTAGTATGGATTCATGAGAGAAAGAAGGACAGTGGATGCCATCTTCATAGTAAGACAGCTACAGGAAAAGAGGCTAGAGGGAAACCAGGAGTTCTATTGTGCATTTATAGACCTAGAGAAAGCATACAATAGAATCCCAAGAGCAGTGATAATTTGGTGTTGAATGAATAGGAAGTTGGTTAGGCTGGTCAAGATGATATATAAAAGAACAAGCACAAAAGTGATAAAAGCAGGTGGGGAAACAGAAAACTTTGAAGTTAGTGTTAGATTACCGCAGGGGTCAGAATTAAGCCCATTTTTCTTTTGAGCTGGTCATGGATATGTTGTGTGAGGAGATTACGAATGAACAGCTGTGGGAGTTGTGACCTACAGAAAAGGGTTGGAGAGTAGCAGGAGTCTTTAAAAAGAGGTAGCTTAAAGGTGAATGTGAATAAAACAGATTTTGCTGAGCAGTAGGGACGATAGAGGCAGAATAGTAATACACAGTTTAAATACTTAAGATCTACTTTAAGCCAAGAGGGAGGATGTGAAGCTGAAGTTGACAGTAGGATAAAAGCTGCATGGGGCAAGGAAATGCCAGTCAAGCTAAAAGTCAAGATATATAACAGTGATAAGACCAGTGTTGATATATGGAGCAGAAACATGGGCTCTAAGAAGAAAAGAGGAAGTAAAGCTTGAGAGAACAGATATGAGAATGCTGAAGTGGATTATGAGAATATTCCTGCTTGAAAGATTGGCAAATGATGAAATAAGAAGAGCAGGCTTGTAAAGATTACAAAGGTGATAAGAGTCACAATTGAGATGGTATGGGCATGTGTTGAGGATGAATGACAAGGAGAGAGTGAAGAGGGCTTGGGAGGAACCTGTTAGATGGAGAAGATCGAGATGGAGACAGAGAATTAGATGGCGAAATAACATGAAGGAAGATATGGAGAGAAGAGGTTTGGTGGAGGATGATGCCTTTGATAGAAGGCAGTGGAGTTGGCGCATCAGGCAACCGACCCCTTAATGTAGGGATAACTGTGGGAAAGAAGAATAAGGCAACAAGGCAGAGATGTAATAAGAAAATAGAAAAAATGCTCAATCCTAAACAAAAGACAAAGAGGCATTTTTAATACATACAATGTCAATTCTGGGTTAGAGTAGCTTATAGCCGTCACTCACAATCTTAGGTAAATTTTGATGCAATATTTATCCTGCAAAGTTTTTTCATACAAATATACATTTATTTATTCTTTACTTGTGTCTAGATGCTTGTTGGTGTGTTGGGCTAAAAAAAAAAACAGAGAGAGATCTTTTTCTGGTAATCTGTTTTAAGTACAGTATGTTTCGACAAGTTTATTCGACACTTCGTCCACTCAACACTTTGCCCTTTCAACATTTTGACCCTTCAACTATTTACCTTTCGACCATTTGTCTTTCTACATTTCCTCTTAATATTCTCTTATTCTATTTTGATTTTAAAACACTTTGTATAAGGAAATACAATCTTGTCTTGTATAAATAGAGTATCTCGAGATTCATTTACTAACTAACTAGAAAAGGAAATTGCTCTGAATCGAGTTAAATACGGGAAAATAAACTCGCCTTGTAATCACCTCAGCTGATATCCAAACCAAAACATTAATAATTTTGTCTAAATTTTATAATACATCAGTAATAAGAGAATGCATACAATATTATTACATTGATAGTATAGTGAAGTAAATCATAACTTTTTAAGAGAAGCATGGAAAAGATGCAGTGTGAATATTACATATTCGGTGCTAGATCCGGAGGTGAAAACCCTCAAATTGGTATATATTTCCAATTTGCACCAATATATCTGGAAGTACGCCATACCATGGTCAGTTATCTCGGTGCGCTACTGTAACTTGACGATGAAGTATGTACTTAGGAGAAAAGTAGTTGAAATCTGTGAAATGGCATGGTTTCACATGTACAACAATTTTACAACAAAGGAACTCATTTTGTCATTAAATAATGAATAGAGCAATGAAAATTATGCCACTAATTTGGTTGGAGCAAAAAGAATAAAAATGTACAAAATCTGTTGATATTACATGCAGTATCCTTTACATTTATGGAATTTCTAGGAAAATTGTGGGGTCAGGAACATTTTCACATTTTCCGTGTATTGTTTTAATTCATAGGGAAAGTTTTCCAGGTGTTGATTAACCCTTAAACGCCGAAGCGGTAAAAAAAAAAACGTCTCCCGTGTGCCGGAGACGTTTCAGAGTGAGCGCGGAAGCGGAAAAAATATTTTTTTCAAAAAATCACAGCGCGCTTAGTTTTCAAGATTAAGAGTTCATTTTTGGCTCCTTTTTTTGTCATTGCCTGAAGTTTAGTATGCAACCATCAGAAATGAAAAAATTATCATTATCATATATAAATAATGCGATATATGATAGCGCAAAAACGAAATTTCATATATAATTGTATTTAAATCGCGCTGTGTGCAAAACGGTTAAAGGTAACAAGTTACTTTTTTTTCGTTGTAATGTACACTAAATTGCGATCATTTTGGTATAAAACACATTGTAAAACGATAAAAGCAACACATAGAAAATATTATCACAAAATAATGCATGAATTCGTAACGCGCGGACGTAAACAAATAATTTTTTCAAAAATTCACCATAAATCTAAATATTGTCCTAGAGACTTCCAATTTCTTTCAAAATGAAGACAAATGATTGAATATTACTATACTGTAAGAATATTAGCTTACAAATGCAGTTTTCGACCATATCTGACGAGTTAAAGTTGACCGAATGTCGAATTTTTTATATATATATTTTTTTATATGCAATTATTTCGGAAATAAGAAAAGCTACAACTTTCAAATATTTTTCGTATTATTCTACATGAAATTGCGCACATTTTCATAAATAAAACTCTATGAAATGCCTAATATGAAACGGAGCAAATATTCCGAGAATGGGACTTACACATTTCAGAGATTTGTGGCGGAGAATCCGCGCGCGGAGGGAAGGAAAGTTTTTTTTTAAATTCACCATAAATTTAAATATTGTGCTAGAGACTTCGAATTTGTTTCACGATGAAGATAAATGACTGAATATTACTAGACTGTAAGAGTTTTATCTTACAATTGCGTTTTTCGACCATTTCGGTAGAGTCAAATTTGACCGAACGTGGTTTTTTTTCTATTTATCGTGATTTATATGCAAATATTTCAAAAATGAGAAAAGCTACAACCTTCAACTATTTTTTGTTGTATTATACATGAAATTGTGCATATTTTCATATATAAAACTTTATGTAACGGCTAATTTAAAATGGTGCAAACATTACCACAATCGCATGGATGATTTTTTCAGAAGAGTTACCGCGCGGACGTAAAGAAAATGTTATTTTTTTCATAAATTCACCATAAATCGAAATATTGTGCTAGAGACTTCCAATTTGTTGCAAAATGAAGGTAAATGCTTGAATATTACTAGAATATAAGCGTTTTAGCTTACAATTGCGTTTTTCGACCATTTCAGTAGAGTCAAAGTTGACTGAAGGTTGAAAATTTGTCACTTATCATTTTTTATATGAAAATATTTCAAAATTGATAAAAGCTACAACCATGGGTTGTTTTTAGTTGTGTTGTGCATGAAATTGCACACATTTTCATATATAAAACTTTATGTAACGGCTAATTTAAAATGGTGCAAACATTACCACAATCGCATGTATGATTTTTTTTGGAAGAGTTACAGCGAGGACGTAAGGAAAAAGTTTTTTCATAAATTCACCATAAATCGAAATATTGTGCTAGAGACTTCCAATTAGTTGCAAAATTAAGGTAAATGATTGAATATTACTAAAATATAAGAGTTTTAGCTTACAATTGCGTTTTTCGACCATTTCCGTAGAGTCAAATTTGACCGAAGGTTGAAATTTTGGCACTTATCGTTATTTATATGAAAATATCTAAAAACTGATAAAAGCTACAATCATGAGTATTTTTTGCTGTATTCTACATAAAAATGCGCACATTTTCATATATAATACTACATATAACGGCTAATTTAAAATAGTAAAAAATTATGTCAAAGTGACGAAATAATTTCGGAGATGTGTCACAGATACTTTTTAGTGCGGCAAAAAAGAAATTCGCGCTTGCGCGCCTGCGTAACGATTTTAAACAAAACAACACCTTGATCCGTGAACTCCCAGCACCCCCCAAGGCGCGTGATTCAAGAGTTTTTGGCTGGTAGGCCTAAAAGTATTTTTCCGCAAATTTTAAAAAAAACTTTTGTATGTCGACGTAAAATACGTCCAGTCGGCACCCGAGAGACAAAAAATGTCGACGTAAAATACGTCGTCGGCGTTTAAGGGTTAATAGGAGTGAAATATTCCTTTCTATAACATCATTGTCATCATCTTTGTTGATGCTATGTATTGTTAGTACTAACTCTTTTACTGTAAATACCTATGGTTTATGCAAATGCTGCCAAAGCCATACATTTTTGTGTTATTTAGAATTACTTTTTATTTTTTTACATTGTCTTACGCAGCTGAAAATGCTAAATGGCTGCTGAATGTGCAGTGGCAGATGGAAGGTGTGGACTTACACTTAGATGTCAATATTGGGAAGCACCTTAGTGCTCTTGCGCGAACCTTGACAATGCTGACAGGTGCACCTGACACAGCCATAACCCAAACAAATTACAATTCAGATGATGATGATGATCGAGCCGACCATTCTACTTCACAGGCAAGTGAATTTTTAAGAAATTCTGTTTTATCCAAAGAAAGTACAGTACATATTTAGTAATTTTATCATAATACACTGCATTGGATACTTCATTGTATAAATGAAGGAAGATGTGTAATTTTTCCTCATTTTTTCATTCGTGCAAACAGCAAGACTCTGGTATGGGACGCCGTCAGACAAGCTTCAATGAGAGTCTTCCAGCATTTATATTTGATCCTAACCTGGATGCACGTCAGAGAGCCAAATTACTTGAAATTGAGATGAATGAACAAGCAAAAACAGTTAATGATCTGAAAATGCTGGGTGCATCTGCATCGACTATAGAACAGGAAATGCGGCGACTTCAGGAGCTAGAGGCATTAGTTTTCCATGACTTTAGACGAGATGTGATGAAAAAATTGAGACGGCAAAGTGTCAAAGCAACCTCTATGAAAGATCGTCTTGGTTTGGGCCCTAAGACTCAATTGAGATCAAAGAGCTTCAAGGTTCCTTCACCCACAATTGAAGTTAAAGAACCTCCAGTGTAAGTATAGATTATTTTACTTTTACATACTATATTCTCATATTATTTCTTAAAATGTCTACAGATGTAACTGCCTGATAACTTTCATTTTGAAGCACTAACTGTCATAAAATTATGATTGACATTTCTCGTATTTTAACATTTATTTAGATATTAGGTATATGCACTGTAATATGAAGAAAAACTAGCTACAATGATATTTTTTACTGCCAAGCATTTTTAGATAAATTCAATGCACAAAATGTTCCAAAAATATATGATCGAGGTCACTTAATGTGGACAGAATTAAGGGCTAAGTCGGTTCACAAGACAGACAGCATTGGTGGCTCTGGTTGTTACCAACATCCAAATGAACTTGCTAAATTTGTACAAGTATACATTAATTATTTAATCATTTTATTGCATTTAATTAGCAATTTTTACAATATTTTATTTCTTTTATAAGTCTACTAAGGTTTAGAACAGTTCTGAATGCCTTCATAGGTCCTAGAGGCCTTTGGCCTAGATTTTATATTTCAATTCAACTAAGGTTAAAAACTTGGTAATTGTATACCCTTTCACTCTATGACAAATGTTTAACAACCACATGGAATTAAGACTACCATTCCTGTCAGTTGGTATTGAGAGATGTACAGGTAAACTGTAGGTAATCATGTCTGTCTGTCTGTTTACGGCTCTTTTTGTCTTAGAAGTAGCATATGGTTATTGTATATTCAGATTTTTGATGAAATTAAAATCACTTTACAAAATGTGATTAGTATAATTATTTTTATCAGTAAACACATTGTTTTACATATGTAAAGGTTGCAATCTATGTTATTCATTGCCAAAGCTCAAGTAAGTGACATGTCTGAGTGGTGGAAGGATGTCTCAAATTTTTGTATGCCATGCCATAGCAATATTTCTTTTACCTTTTATAGGCAGCTTTTTTTCTCTTTAAATAGACAAAGAGACTTACTGTAGTCTCTGATTCCCAATTAGCCTGTTCTACTACCATTCCTGTGAGTATTTGTATTTGTAGAATAAGCTGACCTTATGTTTACATGAGTTCATGATAACAGTTATGTAAGCCACTGAAATTTCCTCAACCTTCTACATGTGCTACTCAGGAGTCCAGTAGTATGTATTATGTATGCAACATATGTCTGGCAGTCTCAGTTACTAAAGCTGCGGTAAAGTAACACTGTCCAAAACTTAGAAGATTGATAATCAAGTCAGTCCCTGGTTATCGGCACTTGTCTAGTGCCTCTGATTTTTGTTGCCGAAATGCACTGATTTCCGGTTATCAATGCTGGTAAATAGAGTATTGGCACCGATACAAACCTAACAGCAGTGCCATTAACCGGTTATCAAGCTGTCAAAATGAACCCGTACGGATAACTGTAGATGGTTTGGTATTTTAAGGGACTTCTGTCTGGGTTTGTCCACTCCGGGATGTTGAGCCGGAGTTTTATGACTCATGCTATCATATGATCTCTTGGGATTGTCTTTAGTTTTTTGCAGTAGTTTAGATTGAAGCTTACTTTTGACTTTAGGAATTGCCAAGAGGGATTTCGACCTAGAAGGAGGTAATCCCCTGGCGAAACCTTGAAAGGAATTAGAAGACGAAGGAGAAGAAGTATCAGAAGCGCTCAAGGAAAGACCCGGAGCACTTGGAAGACTAGCCTCATTACCACTCTTACCATAGCCCATGTCTAAAGCAATGGTGCACAACCGGCGACCCGTGGGCCGCATGCGGCCCCCAGTGAAGCACATGGCGGCCCTCGAAGTTATCATAGAAAACACAATATATCACTCTCTGTACAGTAAAAGAAAATAATAAATATAAACATATTACTCTGTCTTATGATATTAACTTACAAATAGTAAAAATGACTATATAACACACACACACACATACATATGTATGTATGTATGTATATGTGTCTGTGCATATATAAACATATATATATATATATATATATATATAATATATATATATATATATATATATATATATATATATATAATATATATATATATATAATATATATATATATATGTACATACATAGACATACATATATATATATATATATATATATATATATATATATATATATATATATATATATATATATATATATATATATAGTATATATGTATGTATGTATGTATGTATTATTCTTTGTGTTTTCTTGTTATTGTTGAATTATCTCGTTATCTATAATCAGTTCATTCACTAAATTCATAATTTCATCACCATCCTCGAAAACGAAAGCAGTCGAGACAAGAGGTGAACGCGCCGTATGACTTGTAGACAGCCATACGCGTTCACCTCGCGTAGACCATTGTCTAGACGGGAGTAACCTCGTTGTTGTGAAGGGAAGGTAACCACCTGAAGTTATATCTAAATTAATATTTATCATAATTTGAATACTATTCTCTTTTTAAAACAGATGCGAAACCTGTTTTTGTTTTTCTTGTTTTTCTTTTTTTATTGTATTTTACATTCATAATTATGGTTTCCTAATACATCTAAATTCCAGTTTAAAAAGTTTATAAAATGATTATTTGGCAACCTTCCAAGTTAGCCAATTTGTCTGAGCTCCGATAGTTTCTTTGCAGTCTAAAATAGGAGATATTGCTACAAGGCCAGGCATTTATCATTGTAGTGTTTTCAGATTAATTTTGCTTAGCTACTATGGCTTCTGGTACTTCTGTGGACAAAAACTCAAGTCGAAAAAGAAAGCTTGAAGATGAACATAGAAAATTTCAAGAAATATGGACCGATAAATATTTCTTTGTGGAAAACAGTGAAAAAAAATCATTTGCTTGATATGCCAGAATAGTGTGGCCGTTTGTAAGGAATACAATTTGCAAAGGCATTATCTGACAAAGCACAAGCCTTATGAAAAATTTGTTGGTGAACTAAGAAAGCAGAAAATTAAATCACTAATGCAAGGTTTTCATGTGCAGAAAAATATGTTTATTCAGAAAAATAAAGAGGCTCAGGACGTAACAGGAAGGTGAGTTTATGAAATTGCAAACCTGATTGCTAAACATTCCAAGACATTTTCAGAGGGGGATATCATTAAAAAGTGTATTCTACTTGCTGCTCAAAAACTTTCTCCAGATGTTTTGAAAAAGTTTGAGAATATCAGTTTGAATCGTATGACAGTGCAACGTCGTATTGTTGATTTGTCGGGTGATATAGTAGACCAGTTGAAGGAGAAAAGTAAAAACATTTGTGTACTTCTCCCTAGCCACTGATGAATCTACTGATGTTATATCTACGGCTCAGCTACTTGTATTTGTACGTGGTGTGACAGAGGACTTTTCTATTCATGAGGAACTCATAGGGCTCAGTTCATTGAAGGGGCAGACAACTGGTAGTGATTTACTTAATGGACTTTTAGAACAAATTTCAGTAATTGAGTTAGATTTGGACAAGTTAGTAGGAATATCAACTGATGGGGCTCCTGCAATGATAGGCAAGCAGAATGGATTGGTGCAGCTATTGATTAAACACCTTGGAGAGCGAAAATATGAACTGAAACAATTTCATTGCATAATACATCAACAAAATTTGTGTGGAAAAGAACTGGACTTTGATCATGTAATGAAAGTTGTAGTTTCTACAGTCAATTTTATCAAGTCACGCTCAGCTTTGCATCACCGGCAATTCAAGCAATTTCATGATGAAATTGAAGCAGAATATGGCGATTTAGTGTTTTTCACTCAAGTAAGGGGTTAAGCAGGGGAAATACGCTGAAAAGATTTTTATCAGTCTTCTGGATGAAATTGAGATATTTCTTAATGAAAAGAATAAGATGGTACCAGAACTTACAAATGCTGACTGGCTTTGTGATTTGTCATTTCTTGTAGATCTCACAAGTCATTTAAATAACTTGAATCATAAACTTCAGGGGAATAACCAACTTATTTCTCAGCTAGCCAATTATGTGACAGCTTTCAAACAAAAACTAAAATAGTTTCAGTTACAGATAGTTAAAGGAGAGTTAGGACACTTCCCAAATTACAAACTTATGTGTGAGAAACACAAAGTATGCAATAGACATGAATATTATGCAGCAAAATTAGGAAAACTTTTGTAGGCCTTTGAGAGCCGATTTGAGGACCTAAAGAAAGAAGTCAATGATTTGAAGTTGTTCAGCAACCCCTTTTCTGTATCTCCTGATGAAGTAGAATTCGAAGCACAAATCGAACTGATTGATCTTCAGAATAATGACAGCCTTTGTACCAAGTATAATGAAGGGGACTTGCTCAACTTTTATAATTGCTTGGCCAAAGATCAGTTTCCTTATTTGAGAAACAAAGCTGCTATTTATGCAAGCTTATTTGGCTCTACCTACATATGTGAACAAACATTTAGTCTGCTCAACCAGACCAAGTCAAATATTCGTAGCAGGCTAAGTGATCAAAATCTGCACTCTGTTTTAAGACTGGCAACCACAAATTTCCATCCTAACATAAAAAAACTTGTACATGAATCTCAGTGTCAAAAATCTCATTAAAACAAAACAGGTGAGCAACTGTGTTTTTTTTATCTTTAAACATTCTACAAACTATTTATCATATGTAAAATCTAGTCTAGTGGCCCTCGACTAGATATATGTTTGATGATGTGGCCCGAGTAGCTCAAAAGGTTGTGCACCCCTGGTCTAAAGTCAGGGGCTCTTGATCCATATCCGGAGCAGGCACTTCCTCCATTAGTTCCTGCTGCGAAATTTCCTCCGACTGTCCAGCAACTGCAGCCTGAATAGAGGCGATGACGGGCTGCCAACTTCGGGTCCACATAGCCCGCACTTTTTCCTGCCGGGAAGATTAAGGTAGCCATATCTTGCGACAGGATGTACGGCTTCGCTTTGCCAACGTTGTGCCCGAAGCCACCTACCCAAACCTTGAGGGTGGAGAGAGCAGCGTCCCAGACAGCCTTCGAGGCCTGTAAGAGAAGGAAATTGTTAACCAAGAACTTAAGTTAATATTCTATAAACAATATTAGAATTATATTACTCTTAAACTATACCATGTCACATGTGAATAACCACCCTAAAGTTAGCTGTGAACACCGAGGGAGGGGAACTTACGTCGGAGGTAACCCATTCGACTAGGTCGTAGCAGGCAAAACAGTTTTCATGGTGCCACACAATCGACCCTTCCAGTTGAACGGCGCAAGAGGCGTGGCTCCGGCAAACGTCGTGCCCACAAGGGTCTTGAATTACGGCGTTACAGCCGGCAACCAAACAACGGGTGGCCTGTAAGAATAATGATACATGAGTACCATTGACAATAGGCATAGGAAGTTCTAGGTAACATTTAATAATGCTGGAGTATTCCGGACTAACAAAATATGTCCGAACCTGCCAAACCTTCTATGCACTCTACTAAGCATTCCGGAGTTGTAGCAGCGGGAAGCAGATGCATTCCGGACAGACCGGGGCATAGGCTACTAACCACTGTTGCTACTATATAAAACCGGAGAGGAGGAGCACTAGCGAAAGGTGAGACCGGAACGGTGGAACCCGGAGGTTCCCTAATCTAAATAACAATAGAGTAGTAACTCACAGCGGAGCATATACTCTAAAACATAAATGATATAATAAAATAATATTCGCCTGACGGAGGCATAACCACCGAAGAGACGTTCACCTCCGAGATTCCTGATACAGCCGGAAGCCTGTTCTGTCATTAGATGGGGAGGGAATGTCAGAGGGCGAATGGAGTAAGGATCCCAAAGAGCCGAGGAGGGCCGAGCTCGCCTGAGCCAGGTCGGAACCGAAGCTGGGTAAGCGAAGCTCCTCCCCCACGCTGGGATGAGGTCGGCTGAGAAGCAACACCCGCACACCGAGGGCCTGTGGGGCCTTCTTCCACCCCTCCACGAGAACTCGGGTCGGTCATCGAGGACAACGTGAGCGAGATAAGCACCCACCTAAGTGGGGGCTGTGTGGAGGGGGGAAGGTAGGTCGGCAGAGGGAGATGATGACGTGACCGCCCGCCTCCCTCGCGGTATCATGAACCACGAGAGAGACCTAGAGGGAGGCTAGAGGACTAGCCTAGCCGACCCAACACAAATACAAAGCATAAATAAAATAAGACAATAAAATATGTACTGGACACGGGGTGGGCAAATAAAAATAAGAAAGAGGAACAGAACAGTCCTAGGACAACCAAGTAAGACCACCCGATAAGGATGGCCCCAACCAGGAAATCCCAGAAGCTGGCCTAGGCTGGAACGTAAGAACAAAGGACAGGCGGCCAGGGAAGAAAATGACTAACAAAAGGAGCGAAATAAGCAGTATTATTAAATGAAATAAAGATATGAATGAAAAATAACACTCGTTCCAGATGGGCACGAAACAAAGAGACGTGCTTGGAAGAAAACCCCGTGCCAGCGCATACGAGAAAATACAATAAAATAAAATAAATAAAATAAATACAAAAACATAAATATAATCATCAAAAACAGCATCCAAAACACTGAAGATGATAAATACAAAGTGCCATTACAAATTGGATCACTAGGTATGGAAGACCACGTGAAACCGAAGGGACAGACAAAGGGAACGCTCTAATGGCGGCTCAGAGCCGCCGCCTCGTGATGCGACGACTCCTAAATAATAAGGGCACAAAGGCCAGAAAACACTCCCTAAATAGTTTCAACACTTAAACCAGTACTTAACTTGGATGCCGATGGAGATTGACGATCCATAACGAAAGAAAAAATCCAAAATAGCGAAAAACACAAGAGAAAGAAAAAACGTGTGCGTCTCGTGTACGGCTATCTGAAGGAATGCCGCTACATCCACTACCTACGCGGTGGTAGGTAGCAAGCCGTAGGACGGCTCCCCTTTTCTTGAGGTTTTTTGATGTGGGAGAGGCTAATTGGAGAGGGTGCCGTGGTAGTGGTTTTCACTCGCCCCAGAACTATACCGACACCTTTTAATTAAGGTGAGCGAGCCGGAATATTCTGGCAGGTCCAATTTAGCAGTTCTCTGGTATTATAGCAATATTTTACCTTAGAAATAGTGCTGAAGGAACCTATTTCACGGAGCGACACGGCCGAGCCCAGAAATGTCATGTACTGTATTAGTACATGAAAGATGTGGAATACAAGCTTATATGAAATATGAAAATTTATTTATATTTATACATTGATACACACCTAACATTATTTAATGCATGAAATTTTAATTGTTAAATAATAACCACATAATTATAGTTCAAAATTAATTGTAATGCAACTGGTTGTCCTTTGCTCAGATCTTTGTAAATTCCTGCATGTCTTGCTAATAGAAGAGTTATATGTATCGAAGAACACAAATTCATTATTAAACCATCAAATTTACCAGTGACCCAAGATGATCTATGATATCCAGTGACAATGAGGATGATGATAGTATTTAGTACAAGGTATGTAAGGGTAAAGTTATGAAGAGGAGGATGATTAAAAGTACCTTGATGAGGTACTAATGCTGAGTAGGTATCCACAAGATGGAGATGCTGCAACCCATGCAAAGCTTTGTGCATTGCTTGTTTACATGCATATAGTTCATTTGATTTCTCATGAAATTTGTACAAAAGCTGCAAGTGAGTAGAGGTTGCAGACATTAAATTTGAGAATCTTGATGGGTTACAGTATACTGTGTATGGTTGTATGTTTATGTATTGTGTGTAAGTATGTATGTATACATGGTGCATGTATGTATATCTAATTTCAGTTAGAATGTGAGGTTTAAGAGCAAAATACCCAGCCAAAAAAACCAAGAATAGGAAAACATAAAACAGAAGATATGGCCTTGATTGGTCTTATCAGTTAATAAATTTTCCAAAGTACTGATGCATAATACTGTAGAAGAAATCTGTATTCTAGGCTGAAGGTACAGTTTTAACTATTGCTATTCATAATTCTTGTTCCTGCAAAACCCAATCTGGATCATTTTTATTTGGAAAGTAATAAGCATATCATTTTGTAGTCTTTTTGGACCAGTCATAACTACACTTTGTAAGTATGCAGTAAAGTTGAGAATTCACTATCACTCATATTAATGATTTTTAGGATCATATGCAACCCTGAGTACTATATTTATGAAGAACGAGTAAAATGTTATTTGTTAATACAGTGGATCCCCCCGTTATTCGCGGGGGGATGCGTTACCAGACCCCCCCGCGAATAGTTAGAACCCGCGAATGTTTGGAACCCCCCTCTAAAAATGCTTATAAACTCCTATCCTAAACATGTAAACACCAAAGTATCCCTAAAAAAAACCATCCTTCATCAAATATACATAAAATATCCTATTATGGTTCATATTAATCTTTGAAATTTATTTAATACCTGTTTTAAAGTAAATTCTTACATTTTATGTTTATACATAAATACATACTATGTACGTTTTTACTGAATGACTTAGTTACGTATGTGAAAATAATTCAGTCCTCCCATAAGTATTCAGTCATGCACGTTTTCTTTCGATACTTGTTACCTATTTTGAGACATCCATTTTCCTTTTACAAGGGAACACTTGCATTGAAATCACAAATACCAAATGTCTACTTAAAGTATTATCCTACATCAAATATACCATTGAATTGGTATTATTAATATCATTTTAAAGTAATCTTATACATTTTACCATTAGAAATATATAAACAGCCAATAGCAGAGAGAGAGAGAGAGAGGGTTGTCCTTATTTAAAAGAGTGAAATGGATAGATTATTGTACTTCTTTAAAATACTATCACATGTGAATTTTGAGATTAGTTATATTATTATTGATTATGCTGGAAAATATATAATAAAACATACACATGTACCATAGAAATTATCTCATATATATCAGCAAAAGAGAAAAGAGAGAGAGAAATCTCAATGATCCAGTAGAATGGCAACACTGGATTTGACAGTTGGAACCCAGCCAACAAAGCTGGCTTACGTAACAAGACACGGGGTTACATAATTCTTTTTTATTTATAAACTCAAAATTCTTGCTAATTCACTTTAGTATTTTCTTTAATGAATTTATATTATTGCTGTTACATTAATATTGATATTTTGAAAATTAGTAAATCATCATCCAAAAAACATACATCGCTTTAAGAGAGAGAGAGAGAGAGAGAGAGAGAGAGAGAGAGAGAGAGAGAGAGAGAGAGAGAGAGATTATCGTAGTACGTATTTGTAAAAATCCCTACTTTCACATATGATTTTTGTAATTACAGTTACTATTATTATTATTATTATTATTATTTGAAAATATTAATAAACATATTACGCATATATGTACTGTCGGCCAAAAAACTCGTGGCAGAGTTTCATAATTTTTCGTTCACTGCCTGACGCACGATTCATGCCTTATTTATCTATTTTTCTTTTCAAAGATGGAAGAAATCATGTGTAATGACGTTAAAAAACAGTCACTGATTCTTTATTTAACACATTATGTTATGTTTATTGTGTAAAACTATTTTCCATATAGCAAAATTGACGTGAAACGAAACGAAGTGATAAAAAACGTCATATCACAACCATAGATATACATTACCAAATAGATAGGAGGCACCTACCACTAGTAGTATCACATAAACATAGTCCTTAAATGATCATTTCAATATTAAGTTGAAGGTAGTTGAACTATTCCATTTGTTAAATTTTACAGAAAACATTGGAATCTCACAAATGCTATCAAATTTAAAAAAAAAAAAGAAAAAAAAAAACGATATCTTAACAATGTGAACCAGGCGACCTCACTCTATTGCTTTTGATGTTATGTGCACGGGTATCTAATGTCAATGTGTCATTTATCGGTCTAAGAAACATCATTCGATGAGCGAGAGAATTATTGCACTGCATTCGGTGCAAGTTTCTGTTTGGAGAGATATCAAGAAAGCTTAATAAACCGGAGAGAATCATACATAGATGAATAAAATTGTTTAAAGAACGGCAAAGTTTAGAACATGGGCCTAGAGGTGGAATACCTCGAAGCACCACATGAGAGCAAGACAATACAGTATGAAAATGTTTGCTGAGCAACATTCTTTGTGAACTTTGAATTCTAGTGCCTCGTCACGACATTGCTGAACCAGGAATCATAACTAGCTCTACGCTTATGACTGGTGTCTGATGAATACTTTAGATGGAGAGGAAGAGATTTTTAAATCTACACTTGAAGTCTTTAATAGTTGTCTAATGAATAAGCAAACTTATCTTTGATGATGAGAGATTCAGTTAGGCTTACTCTTTTTGTTTTGTTTGTTTTTTATCGGTGGCCAGTGAATACCACGGATAGGGAGGGAAATTTCAATCATGATGCATGCCATTTTTTTTTCCTCAAAACCTAAAGAATACATTTTATTGGGAGATACTTTATTTACATCGGCCTAATCCTTCCATCACTCCTGTACGCCACCTCCGCTCTCTTCTACATCTCAGGCGACTAGAACACTAGATCCGACCTTACTCACTGCGAAACTCCACCTTGTGAAACCATCACTAATGATAACGGTTATTTTAAAAGTCCCCGCACCGACAACGGACGCCTTAAAATACATGTTTAAAATATTTCTGTTCAAAGAAACTTTATCTTTCATTCCACAAAATATGTGCATACACTCGTGTTACACCCTGTAGCCGTTCAAAGAGCAACCCTGATTTAAAGCAGAAGGTTTTTCTTGGGAAAAAAAAAAAACATGAAATAGACTTAAACGAGACCTCACCTTTCCTATTTCTTATCCTTTCAGCTACTTATAATATGCTTATGTTAGTAGGTCTAGTAGTTATACATGTAAACTAATTTGAATTAATTTCTATTTAAAAGAAATTAATAGCTACAGAAAGATCATCGTAGGAAAGCTTTAAGGAAAGTAAGCCTTTCTTAATGTGTTCGTCAGTTTTGACTCCCACAGCTTTCCAAGGTGTCCAAATGAAACAGGATGATATGCAAGGAATTCGATAAAAAAATAAGACTGAATTATATTCGTTTGATTTTTTTATGATTGCTTTTTGACTTTGAATAGCTAGGTCTGAGTTATTTATGTTAAGCAATTATTAAAAGGATAAGAAGAAAGGTGAACACGGCTAATAAAACAAGAATAACGGGAATAGTCAAATAAAGCAGATTAATATATATATATATATATATATATATATATATATATATATATATATAATATATATATATATATATATTGTCGATTTAAATATTCATTAATATTACGTATCCGAGAGAGTATGCTGCTGAAAATAGACCTAGGTTTATCATGTGGGAAAATCATAAGTCCAATTTAGGCCCACTAAACGTGTCATGCAAATTATTTTATTGGTCAAAGGACAAAATTTAGTTTAACTAAACATCGTTTTCAAAGAATGTTAACGCCTTGATGTATTATTATCGGCTGTAGGAGACGAAATGACAACACCCCAGTGCAGTACGATATGTTGAGTCAAGACTCGAGCGGCAGCAAAGCCAACTTCCAAAATCTTAGGAATGCTGTCACGAAGCTAGTGTTGAAAATAAAATTAGAAATCGTGGACCCATCGGTATAATTTTCCTTACTTTGCAGAATAATTATCTTTAATACGTTGAATAAGTCTACTCAGTTCTAATGTCATTTATTTCATGTATAGCACCTTTGAAAGGAAATTTGATTTATTGTTAAGTAAATATTCTGGCACCTGCATATGGCAATATTCCATAACGAACAATGAATTAAGAAACTACGCCAATTCTTTGTTGGGCCGTCTGTACCATAAAAATCTCTCATCTCAGTAAAGAGAGAGAGAGATGATAGGGGTGGAAATTTCATGCCCACTT
>NC_061108.1:44011929-44069429 GCF_015104395.2 Macrobrachium nipponense
AAATTTCATGCCCACTTGATGACAGCAACTTGATACGTATATCTGAGTTTTTTTTTTAGAAAGAATCTGACTGGGATTTCCTTCATTCTTCCATAATTTTTTAAATTTATAAGCTAAAATCTTACTAATTCACTGTGGTATTTTCTTTAATGAATTGATATTATCGCTGTATAAATTAATATTAATATTTGAAAATGGTAAATCATTTATTTATCATACAAAAAAACATACATCTTTGTAGTAGAGAGAGAGAGAGAGAGAATTATTATTTTTATTATGTGATATTTAAATTTATTAAACTTACTAATACAGTATTAATCAAAATTAATATTTGAAAATTAGTAAATTATTTTTGTATCATAAAAATGTATTTAGTCATGAAAATAAACATCAAAATACACTAATTAGTGATTATTTTCGTCGGAAAATTCCGCGAATGGGCGAGTACGTCCGCGAATAATTTCTAGATAGGTTCCAAAGAAAAATCTGCGAATGTGTGAGTCCGCGAATCCGGAGAACGCGAATACGGGGGGTCCACTGTATAGGTGAGAAATTAAAATATCAATGTATTGTATATTAAGTGATGCACTGAGAGCAGCAAAATAGACTATTGCAATACACCACCTGAACACATGAATTAGCCCTGGTCACTGACCAGCCCGAACTATATCCCCACAGAATTACCCTTAATTGGGTAATTTTTTAACTGCCAGCGCTACCAACGCTGCAGGAAAACCCCCCTTTACTGAGTTACCTGTATCAATGTTGGCAACGCTGTTGCCAGGACCGGCCGGCAGAGCGCTCTCCCTTCAATTGCTTCTTGTTCGCTTGAGCGTTAGGACGTATCCTAGCTCAAGCGAAGATTTTGGTCTATTTGGATTACGTTTTGGACTTGATTTGGACCTCTGGACTTTGGATTTGACTAAAGCATTGATTGGACTTTTCTACCATGGACACACCTCAGAAAGAAACTTCCCCGGCTGTACCTTTGAAGTCATCTTCATCTACTACAACTCCAGAACAACCTTGCAGAGGTGATGGGGCAGCACATCGGTCTTGTATTGCCTACAGGTAGCGGATGAGTACCCTGAACATGATAGACATTCACGTTGCATTAGTTGTAGGGATGTACAGTGTGGGGTTAAACAGAGATGTTAGGTTTCTGCAAAAGGGCAGTTAGGCTTTATTGATCCGGTAGGTGTAACCCGCTATCTTAGCGCACCTGTCAGTGCGAGCTTGGTGGGCGGGTTTTCTTATTGCCCGAGTTCTTCGGCAGGGGTTCTGGTAGTTATACCAGGTATGTCCTTTTCTCCTTTGATGTCTTTCTCAAACGTTTTTCAAGGTGCGGCGGTTTCCTTTTCTAAGGGTTATGGTATTAGTGCTGGTTTGGGGGTGGGAGTTACGGGAACAAAGATTTCCTCCTCTAATACTTATGTCACTGCTACGATGAGTTTTTCTGCATTGATGGGCTCCCTTGCAGTTAGGAACTTAGGTAATGTTTCAGGTGTTGTGGTTTCGGGGTTCTCAGGTATTGGCTCAGGGTATTTGGGGAGGTTAAGCGTATGTGCTTCAACCTCAGTTCCTTTGGAATCCGGTTTAGGTAGCTTGGCTACGCCTTATGCACCGAATTCTTCATTAGGTCTTGAGGATAAGGCGATCCGTGCAAATGTTTCACATAAGGGGATTCGGCCTCAGGTAGGTTTGCTTTGGATTTGGAACACCCAGTGTTTGGCAGTGCAACAACTCCAGGTGTGTCGGCTCTCTTAGGAGAGTGTTCTGTCACAACTGGTTATGGTTGGTGCAGGAATTCTACATGGATTGATTGGTCAGGATTCCAGATATAGGGTAGGTTGGAAGTTCGTCTGTCTCTTGTCCTGTTCCTCTCCGATCTGAGGATCCCAATAGGGAGACGTCGTTGGAGGAAGAAATCCCTATCGTTGAAAAGAGTTTTCCCCGTGAGAGAAAATGAATATAAGAGGATGGTAGAATTTATTCATGGTTTGTTTCCTCAGTCAAGAGTGTTGGAGGATCCAGTACACCCTAGTCAGGCAATGTTCGAGGAATTATATTCCACGAAACCTTCGGTACCTCTCACATCCTGTAAGTTGCCTTGGTTTGGTTGGGTGGAGCAGTCCTTGAGAGAGGCAGACGCTAGTTGACTTTATTAGTGGGTTCAGGTAGGCAGAGTTCTTCTGTACTTCCACCCAGGAAGAACATGTATGGCGTAGCAGGTAACCTTTCATCCAGTATGAGAGTTCCCCTGAATGAATCTGTAGAGGCTTTTTTGGCGAGAGTCCCCTCGTCATCTAGGCAGGTAGGAATCACTATAAGAGAAGCGACCATTTTGGAGGACACCTTTCGGAACCAGTCCGAAGCTCTCACGCTCGATGTGGATGTTGTCTGGCTTGATGAGCTTCTTGAAAAGAGACAGGTTCATTCCGTCGGATCCGGTTCTTTTTGACAATTTAATCACACCGGTTTCGATAGGATTGGCTTATCAAGCAAATATCTTAGTGGGCAGTACAACCTTTATTGGGAAGAAGAGGAGAGACATACTTGAGCCATCTTCCCCCCCATTTCCCAGATATCTACAAGAGGACCCTGTCGAGAGCGCCCCTCACACTGCGACACTCTTCAGAGAGGACGAGGTTGCGGCGATGGTAAACTTTGTTTCTTTGACATTGGCAGTAGAATTGCAACAGGTGATGGATGATATGTGTTGCAGCACAAGGTGTCAGACCCCTGAAAGGTGCGCGTATACCATCACCAGGTAAGCGTACTGGTTCTCGGTCACCTGTTAGGTCCCCTAAGAAGGTGCGGTTTTCCGCTAGGGCTTCTCCAACGGTAACTTCGAAGCCTTCAGCAGCGAAGAGGGGTTTTCGTAAGTAGGGGATGTTACCCTCATCGACACCAGTAGAGGGGGTGCCTAAACCACTCCGCAAACATCTGGAAGAAGTGGGGTGGGGAGTGTTGGGTTGTGGAGGTCCTGAGGAATGGATACAAGATTCCTTTCCATTCCATGCCTCCCCTAGCCGATGTTCCTATTCACCTAGCCAGTTATTCCCTGGACTTCATCAGGGGTATGGCCTTGGCAGCGGAGATTTGGTCACTTTTAGAAAAGGGAGCGATAGAGCCTGCTCCCCCCTCACCAGGTTTTTACAGCTGGATTTTTGTGACCGCCAAGGCGGGAGGTTCGTGGAAACCTATTATAGACTTGTTGGGCTCAATCAGATGGTGGTTTCTACAAAATTCTAACTGGAAACCTCCCAATCTGTGCTGAGGTTGGTTCAGAGAGATGGCAGGATGATTTCGATGGACCTCAGGGACGCCTATATCCAGGAATCTCGAAGTTCATTCGATTCTCGGGTCCATCCGGAACTTCTCAGTTCACAGTCCTCTGCTTCGGGCTGACCACTGCACCTCAGGTGTTTATGTGGGTAATGTCTCTGGTATCTGCGATAATGCATCGTCGGGATTCAGAATGAGGAGGTATCTCGATGATTGGCTCATTCAGGCTTCGTCGAGAGAGGAGGCTTTAAGAGCAAGGGATTTCCTGTTACAACTGTGTCAAAACTTAGGACTAAGAATCAACCCAGAGAAGAGTTCCCTTTCACCATCGCAAGTAAAATCATATCTAGGTATGACGATTCAGACTCATCGTTTGAGGGCTTACCAGACACGAGCGAGTGTTATCTAGCCTCAGTCAGTTAGAAAGCTTCAGGTCACAGAGGGCTCAACCAGTGAGTAAATGGAGAAGTTAGGTGGGGGAGAATGTCCTCTCTCTCTCTCTCTCTTATTGTTCCAGGATCTCATCTCAGAATGCGCTCTCTGCAAGCATGTCTCAGAAATCTCTGGGACTTTTGGGAAGAGAGCGCAGTGGTAGTCTGGGATGATTCCTGCCTAGAGGATCATCGGTTGTGGTCAGAAGAATCTCACCTGACCGTCGGCGTAAGTCTGGCCCTCTCGATTCCGGACATTCATCTGTACACAGATGCCTCGGATCAAGATTGGGGTGGAACCTTAGAGGAAACTCAGGCCAAGGGCCTTTGGAGGGATCCGAATTGGGAGGAATTGATAAATTACCGTGAGTTGAGAGCGGTAGAGAAGGCACTAATACAGTTTTCAGAGTTGGTCAGGGGAGTAGCAGTACCACTCTTCTCGGACAACGTGACAGCATTGGTATACCGGAAGAAACGGGAGAACAAGGTCGGCATAGCTAAGTATGATTGCACAGAGGATACTTCAGTGTTGCGAGTGTCACAGGGTTTCTCTCCTTCCTCAGTTCAAAGCGGGGAAACTAAAGGTATTGGCAGATGCATTGAGTCAGTCAAGAGAAGTACTAGGGGGCAAATGGACATTAGTACAAGAGGAAGTCCAGCTCTTGCTAAAAAGATGGCCGGCTTCAGTAGACCTTTTCACCACAAAACTTAATTTTCGGCTTCCAGTTTACTTCTCTCCGCTAGCGGACCGTTAAGAAGCAGCATGGGGACTCAGATGACTTTTATAGCTCCGTTTTGGCCCTAGAGACCATGGTTTCAGGACCTCCTAGAAATGTAAGAGGAACCTCCTGTGATCCTCCCGAAAAGGAGAGATATACTCAGACAACCCCATTTTCTTTACTATCATCAGAACCTGCTTGTGCTCAACCTAGCTGCGTGGAGACTATCCAGCGAGCGGCGTACAGTAAGGGGCTGTCTAAGGAAGTGGCTTGCCAGCTTTCCCTATGTCTAAGAAAGTTTATTAGGAAACTCTATCAAGTTAGGTGGACAATATACAGGAGCTGCTGTAGGAAGGAAGGACATAGTATCTCTCGTCCTACCATTGCAGAGATTGCGAATTTCCTCCTGTTTCGCAGGAAACACAAGAAGTTGTCCTACTCAAGTATAACAGGATATAGGTCTATGCTGAGTAGTACGTTCCGGTTTCATCTCCCGGAATTGTCTAACAGCAGGGTATTGCACGATCTCCTGAAGTAGTTCAAAATTGAACGCCCAATGATTCTGCTTCGGGCCCCTTCGTGGGATTTAGCGTTAGTTTTAAATATGCTGAGGTCTTCGAGTTACGAGCCATTAGAAGAGTTGTCGCTGAGGGAACTGACCTAGAAAGTCTTGTTCTTGGTTTCGCTTGCTACAGCAAAGAGAGTGGGAGAGATACAAGCAGTATCTAGGACAGTATCGTTTTCAGTTAGGGATATCTATCTCTCGTACGTACCAGAATTTGCTGCAAAATCGGAATCAGAAACCAATCCCTTGCCAAGAGCTTTTAAAGTCTCCTCTCTTCAGGATTTTGTTGGAGACGACAAACTAGAGAAGCACATTTGTTTGGTTTGTGCACTAAAGAAACATTTGGCACGCACAGAAAAGCTCTTACCTCATTCGCGGGCGTTATTTGTGTTGCCAAGGAATCCCTCTAGAGCCATTTTGAAGAATGCAGTCAGTTTTTTCTATGGGAAGTCATTACTCAGGCTTTGGGTAACACTCCTGCTGATCCTGGCAGCAGCGATTCTCACCCAAGAGCACATTCCATTAGGGGAATAGCTACCTCTTCGGCCTAAGGAACTATTCAGTGTCATTGATTTTGGAAGCAGCAACCTGGAAATTGGCTTATGTCTTCACGTCATTCTACCTAAAGGACATTCAGTTCGCTTCGATGGAGGGTTACTCGCTTGGACCTTTCATGGCCGCCAATGCAGTAGTGTGGTAAGTTCTCACATCGAGTATTATTGAACAAAGGTGGGGATGAACAACGACGACGCATCCGGCCTGCTTCTTCACCTACGGTGATCAACAAAGAAACCGAAGGAGCTGCTCAGGCAGCTCCTCCTCCATACATGAGAGGCCTAGCAGCCACATGGGAGGCCCCTTTTCCCTCCACACATGCGAGGTATTGAATACCACAATGGAGGTCATCTAGACAGAGACGAGACCTGACTTACGAAACTGACACACAAGGTACTCTTTCTGTTGGCAATCTCATCCAAAGATCTGAATATACAGGTGAGTTACAATGCATTGTAGGTGAAACTGAGTTACCTGCGCATGATTACGTTAGAGTCAGGCTGATTGTGATTGATCCCACCTCCTTCTGAATGTTGTTAGTCGGGCTAATTCAGGTGTTCAGGTGGTGTATTGCAATATGAAGTCTTCATTATAAAACTAATATTTTAATACTTACCTAAACACCTGAATGATTCCCACCCTCCTCCCCTCCTCAATAAATAGTGATTAATGCAATTGAAGGGAGAGCACTCTGCCAGCCAGTCCTGGCAACAGTGTTGCTAACGGTGGTACCGGTAACTCAGTAGAGGGGGTTTTACCTGCAGCGTTGGTAGCGCTGGCAGTTAAAAAATTACCCAATTACGGGTAATTCTATGGGGATATATTTCAGGCTGGTTAGTAACCAGGGCTAATTCAGGTGTTCAGGTAAGTATTACAATATTAGTTTTATAATGAAAACTTCATTTTTGGTAACAACACACACAACTTCATGTGTACTGCCATATTTTAATAGCCTTAAATATATTTCTGTATATTTTGTTAATTTATTTTGCAATGTGGATCAAGCTATGCATTCTTAGGTTGATGGTTATACGTATTCTTATCAAAACTATTTGCCAAGGAGAGGAGCATATGCTACCAAATAGATGGTTTGATATTTGTATATTAAGCAACCACACTATCAGTATGACTACCTTACTCACCTGTATCAGACCAGTCCAGCGAACGACGTCTATTCCTTAACCTGCCCGAAGGAAGAAGGAAAGGTACAGTAGTGCCTCAGGTTAAGAAATTAATCCGTTCTGAAGCGGCCTTCGTAACCTGATGTTTTCGTATCCAGAACTACGTTTTACATGTAAATTGCCTAATTTGTTCCAAGCCCTACAAAAACAGAAGCCATAATAACACACACACACACACACACACACACACACACACACACACACACACACACACACACACACACACACACACACTAAACACAATCGAAACAGGCAATGAACTGGGTAAAGGCCGAGAGAAGTCAACCACAACTCTCGCCCAGGCAGTTAGGAAAAAGACATGTGGTTGCGTAGGTGCGTGGTCTTTGACCACTCTTCACCCGATATATGCACGCATTGCCAGATCTCACAAGATTCCTTCCTTTCATCTGCATTTCTAGACGCTAGAAATGATCCTATTGTTAAGACCGTAGATTTGTTTGCATATGAACAACTATTTTATAAACCAAGACTTCATTGTGTATCTAACATGTTTTTATATTATACTAATTTTATAACTCCTGACCAATTATTGCATGATTATTATCCATAACATGAACAGAGATGAAACAGCTATCTTATGTACATCTTATATGTACATATTTTATGATGATCATTTCATCTTTTCCACTGATTTACCAGTTTAACCCACATGAATAGTTATGAAATTACTGTGTATTTCTGAACATATGAGTGAATTTTATGTTATTATGTGAGTATAGTTAGTGACAATTTAAATCAGAATCACAGGTATTTCAAGGGTGCATTATTTCCAAATTAAACTATGTCTTGCAAGGTTTTTTTTATATAAATGTACTGTCCCATGTTTTACTTTTTTTTAATGGAGCTCATGAAAGTTAATCAATTAATTTTTTGCTAATGAAAAGCCATACCTTATGCTTCATAAATTTTAAGTCGGTCTAATAATTAAATTCTTACATTCTCCATACACTATTACTCTTTAGTGTAGCATTCTTCTTATTTCCAGTGGTACTGTTTAGAATAAAAATGATTTTTCTCTATTGGAGTGACTTGTTCTCTTAACAAAGGTTGCTTTAGTGTGGAGGCCATTAGATAAGGAAGTGTAACACTTTCTGGCACTGTTAACAAAACTTTTGTAGCCACTAAACATGTACCATGGATATCATACTGTTATTGCTGAATTTACTAACCATAATTTAGTTAATCTGTACCATTTGTACCATGGTTACCATACAATTATTACTGAATTTATTAACCATAATTTAGTTTATCTGTAATTTTTAGTAGATTTGATATTTAGTATATGTAGAGAATAGACCGTACTCATTTTATTTCAGGAATCGTGGCAGTCATGGAAGCATTGATCAAGCATCCATTAGTGTAGACAGCTCTCCATGCCACACAGCTAATGATCCTACAGGACAGAAAGTGAAGTTTGTGGATGCAACTAGTCAAGGGTATGAAAATAGTTAAACTGACATTTTTTCCAGCTGTTTATGATGAAGCAAAACACAAAATCAGTATTTTTGTTTTGCTATGTAAATTCATCAAAGTTTACACTATTATTCTGATAGATTCCTAATAATGAAACCACTGAACATTTCATTAGATTTCATATAAGACTTATTCAGTGAAAAAGTCATTCGTAAATATTTAACATTCTCTATTTATATATACGTAATCTACATTATTCCTTCAATCTGGATTGTCATTATCCAAAGCTGAACATTGTCCAACACACTTGGACCAGGGACCAAGGTCCCAAAGATATATGATATACAGTGGTACCTCGCTATTCATCAGCTTTGGAAATTGTCAACTTCAGTACTGGCACATTTTGATGAGACAAAATTGTCTTGGTACTCGTTGTTTTCTTGGCACCCAATGTGCAAGCTTATACATACATGTCTCAAGATGCCATGACACATATCCTCTTTCATACTGGATGAGAAGTTAAGCTTTAGTTGCAGCGTAGCCCTCAGTCAGTTCAGAGTCCATCTCAGCCCATTCTAACCTTTATTGTGGGTTTTGCATTTGTGTGCAGACAGTACGTCATGGCTCTAGGGCGAGTTTCATTTCTGATAGAATATGCTAGGCTAGGTTTACTATGCCTGTCAGTTATTCAGTCAGTCCCATTGATAATGCACATTACATTTAAGTTACTGTTTCACTAATCAGTAGGCCTGAAAGCAAACGTTCGGTAAACTAAAAGCAAATTTTCCTACATTTAACCAGGTTTACCAAACTTATGGCCTGTCTAAAGATTAATTGTTGTTTCTTGTAACTGAAAATCACTTAGTATGCCACACAAAATGCTGTCATAAACAGTAGCAAGCACTGGCATAATCAAGTTGAATTGTGTTACACTGACATAAAACTTGATAATTGTCAGTAGTGACTTCTATTTATAAAAAGTTATTTTTATTCTTTCACGCTATGAAAAAGGTGTTAAGATAGTATGGGAGTATGGCACTGAACTTAAGCTTTGGGTAAAAGAAATATTACATGGAAAGGTGTGGAATAGGCAAAAGTAACAACTTTACAACTCTCTCTCTCTCTCTCTCTCTCTCTCTCTCTCTCTCTCTCTCTCTCTCTCTCTCTCTCTCTCTCTCTCTCTCTCTCTCATTATTTGCTGGAGATAGGGACCACACCCACCCACAAAGAGCTAAAATCCATTAATACCAGACACCCCTCTAAAAAGGCTTACAACTGCCTATTTTAATAGTTCAAACACCAAATATGACATAAACTATCATCCCATAACACTGTACATTAATATAATTTTAGTGTCATTTCAATATCACTAATATTTCAATATCATTTTTGAGCAGTCTAGTTGTACAGGATGAGAAAACCGGTTTAGGTAGTTATAGCCACCAGAGCAGTTCAAGATAAGGAGGTCCCACTGAACTGCAAACAGGCGAGGGTTAACTGTGTATATATATATATATGAAGAAACCAGGTACTATGTCGTACCTCTAAGTAAATGGGGATACAATCCACAATGAAGTAAATTCCTCTTGTAGTTTTAAACTACAAGAGGAAATTTACTTCATTGTGGATTGTATCCCCATATAAATATAATGTAATAATATATATATATCTATATATAGATATAATATATTATATATATTATGTATATAATTATTATATACAAAATAATATATCTATTATATTTAATTTAATTATATATATTTATATATATATCGATAATAGATACTAATGATATATATATATGATAATATATTATACTATATGTAATTGTATGGAATAATGTATGTATATATAATTATATAATATATATATAATTATATTATTATATAATATATAATTATATCTATAATATAATTATATATATATATAATATATATATATAGATATATCTATTATTTTATATATCTAGTATTTATATATTATATATTGTATTAATAATAATTAATTTGATTATATATAAATCTATATATATTATAAAATATTATAATATTATATAATAATATATATATAATAGTAAAATAATATATAACCTTCAATTATATAATAATTATATTCTATATATATATAAATATGATATATGATTAATATCATAATAAGTATGACTAGCTATTATAATAATATTATTCTAGTATATATATATATAATCTTATATATATATATAGTAATATATCTTTCTAAGTATATATAATTATATATATATGTATATAATAATATATTTTAACTATTCTATTTATGAATTATATAAGATATATATAATAATATGTATATTGACTAATATAATATATATAATATTGTGATCTATATTAATGATGATAATAATCTATTATATACTAATATTTAGTAGATAATATTAATATATATATCTATTACCTATATATAAGATATATATTATATAATATATATTATATTATCTATATATATGATATCTCTATAATATTATATTATTATATTATACTATATAATTATAATATATAATATATGTATAGCGATATATATATAATATTATTATAATATATATATATGTCTATATCATATCTATCTATATTATATTCTATAATCATCTTTCTATATATAATATGTAATCTATAATTGATATCTTATATTTAAAATAATTTATATATATATATATACTATAATATATATTAGTGTTAAAATATATTATTTATATATATATAATCTATATATTATTTTAATATATCTATATCTAATCTATATTATAATATCTAAAATATATATTATTTATATATAATATATATATATATATATATAATCTTATAATATATATAATCATTAAGAAAGAAAAAAACCAATATAAATATTATTAATAATTCTAATATTAAATATATCTATATATAATATATATTCTAATGGAATATACTCTATTTACATATATATAATATATATATAATATATATAAAGCTATATAGTGATATAATATATGTAATATATATATAATACCATCTTGTGTATTATTAATTAATAATATCAATGTATGAATCATAATTATGATCTGTATATAATCTATATTTACTTATATGTAATGTATATAATATACTTATATAATTGATTGTATATATATTATTTATATATATATATATAATATTATAATTATTTATATTTAATAATATATAATATAATATATATATGATTATAATGAATTTATATATTAATATATATATCTTAGTATATATTCATTAAATTAATTTTAAATATTTATACTATATAGTTATTATATATATATAATATATAATTATTTATTATATATTCTATCTATATATATATTTATCTTATAATATATAATAGATAATATCTATATATTATATTATATATATTAATAGTATCTATATATTATTATATATAAAAAGATAATCTCTAGTGTAAATATATATATAATATATATAATAATCTATATAAAACATCTCTATATATATATATCTATATATCAATCTATATAATATAATATGTAATATACTATAATATAATATAGTATAAATATTATATATAATCTATATCTATCTGTATAATGTATCTAAAAAATATTAATATATATATGTATCTATAGATCATATATATAATATTATTTATATATATATAATATCATTGTATGTATCATGTATTAATATAATATAAATTAATTTTTTATATTATATATATAATAATCTAGATATTGATATTCATCTAAGAATTCGTTTAATGTATATATAGTACTGTATATTATTCTATATGAATATATAATATTAATATAATATATTATTATGATAAAAGTATTCTATCTTATTTATACATATTATATCCATATCTATATTATAATAAAATCTTATCATAAATATATATCTATATATCTATCATCTCTACATATATCTCTACTATATCATATCTCTATCTATATATATAATATCTATATCTCTATTACTAAAGATCTAATATATCATATATATACTATCTATTTATCTCAATTATAATCATATCTAATCTATTATCTCTATATAATCTTCCTCTATCTCTCTAATATTATATATTATTATTATAATTTATATACTACTATACTATCAATACTCTAATAATATTTGAAATCTATATAATCTACTTAAATTGTCTATTATATTTCTATCTCTATTTCTAATGTATCTCTATCGATATTTATAATTGATATCATAATCTATCTTCTATATATAATCTCTATTGTAATATGTATCTTAGGTATTCTAAGTTCTATCTCATATCTTATATCTATATATACTATATAATATGTCTATCTTCATCTTATCTCTATCTAATATATGTAGAATTTATATATATCTATATCCTCTATGTATAATGTTTCTTTGTATATTACTATCTATCTCTCTATATTTATCTATTCTATCTTCATATATGTATCTATAGTATATCTATTATTGTAATATTATATATCTCGACTTATCTACTACTCTTATATACTAATTCATACATTATCTCCTTTATGATCGATATAATAATATAATATAATGATGTATCATCTCTTATATATATATATATCTCTACTCTATAGTCTTATCTCTAATGTCTAGTATTCAATTCTATTCTCTATCTAATCTCTACTTACTAAGCTCTATATCTCTCTATATAATCTTCTATTTATCTCTCTATATAATTAATTTCATAGTTATATGTCGATCTATTCTATCTCTCTACTATATCTAAACTCTATCTCTATATCTCTCTATACTCTATCTAACTCTAGATATCTCTAGTCTATATATTATTCTAGGTATTTATCTAACGTCATTCTCCTTTCCCGTCCGGCTTCCATCGCCATTAAACTCTCGAGCTACAATGTCCTTTAATATCTAATTCGCTCTACCTCGGAATTAATATATTTTCATATATGCTTAACCGAAGGGGAATTTTTTTCTCGATAATAGACTTGCCTGGACCCAGGGCGCGAACCCACGGATCTTTTCAAATCCAGGAACGTCAGTGAAGCTTTTACCGCCTCTCGCAGTGGTGTAGTAGGTAAAAGCTTCACTGACGTTCCTGGATTAGAAAGGATCCATGGGTTCGCACCCTGGTCCAGGCAAGTCTATTATCGAGAAAAAAATTCCCCTTCTGTTAAGCATATATGAAAATATATTAATACCGAGGTAGAGCGAATTAGATATTAAAGGACATTGTAGTTCGATATATATATATATATATATATATATATATATATATATATATATATATATATATATATATATATATATATATATATATATATATATATATATATATATATATATATATATATATATATATATATATATATATATATATATATATATATATATATATATATATATATATATATATATAATATATATATATATATATATATATATAGATATATATATATATATATATATCATATATATATATATATATATATATATATATATATATATATATATATGAATAACTTGATCACGAAGTATATAAAATGTGATGCTATTATATATATATATATATATATATATATATATATATATATATATATATATATATATATATATATATATATATATATATTTGTTTTTCTGGGTCGACCTGTGTTTGCCGGTGAAAGGGATCCTGCTATCTACTTTTCTAGAATGAATAGGTTCTAAATATACCAGAGAAAAAAGCTAGCATGGTATGCTGAGGTTACTACCCTCGCGCGAGCACCCTAAGGGCGTTGGGTATAAAGTACAAGGCGAGTGGAAGCCACTATTCACAAGTCCCCTGCCAATTAGAGGAGCCGACCCAACGGCTACTACTTCCCCCCTCTCTCGCTACTACTGTCACTACCCGACCCGAGTGCCACCTTCAATCCTGTTTTAGAACTCGTTAATCTACGACGCGTTTTTTCTTGTTCGTGATTTTCTGTGATTTGAGTACTTTTTTCTTGATGGCTTCCGCTGAGATGTCTTCCGCACCAAAGTTGAGTACCCCAATTTTTGTTTTTCATAAATTATAAGGTTGCGGGACTTCCTTTATTGGCCTTCGGCCCCGTAGAAAGTATTGCGGGGAAGCTGGCGTCCCCCCGCCATTTTGGGATGATGAGCAAGAATGCGTGGGAATTAGGTACGCATGTTTTAGCTTAAATAAGAGTAAATCAAATATTATTTGCATTTAAAAGTACCTAATTCTTGTGTTCTCTTATATTTATTACTATTATTAGAAATTATGTCGTAGAAGTACCGAACGCGTTCACGACATACTCTGGGGTAAGTCTGGGGGCTAGACTGAGAACGTTCGTACACCCCCCTCCCAGCTCTAGAGCGCGTTCAAGTGATCTCGACATAATATTATTATCATTTATAGGCTACGCAGTCTATTATTTAGTGGGAGAGAGAGAGGGAGTTGGTAACTTGTTCTCTCTCACCAACGTAAATTTGCATGAATTATTATTATTTTCAAAAGTAAATATATGTAAATATATCTATTCATTAATTCACTGAAGAGGTGGAAGAGTTGCCACCCATCAGTTCAGCCCAACTATATTAATAAGGTAGGCTAACTGTCCTTAACCGTTACTCTTATGTCTTTTCCCTGAAGAAGTTAAGGCTCTTCAGAGGAGATATCAATGATAAGAGAGCCTCTCTATCTTTCATTTTATGGAATCTATCCTCCTGGCCAGTCTTAATCGAATAAATTCGAATTTGGTAGGTTTAGTTGAGGGTACCGTCTGCATAATGATATCTTAAAGGAGAATTTACCTGAAGTTCCGTGTCGCTAGCGTCTCGTTAGTAGTTTTTAAATCCATATCGGTTATTTTTTCCCAAAATATATGTACATAAGAACCCCTTGCAACTCTTCCATAGTACCTAATTATCAAGTCTGATGTATATCCATTATTGTCATTATGCAATACTGTATTAATGTACTGTAAAAGGTCTGGTTAACATTCGTATTGGCGTAGCCTTCTTCGGTTTAACCCTTAGTAGTAGGCTATACCTCTCGATCGAGGGCCACCCCAACCAGTTGTAGTACCAACCACGACAGGCCATGGGCCCAGTCACACTACCACCCCTACAGTGGTAGCCTACACAACCGCTAAGGTGTGGCCACCCCAACCAGTTGCTGTACCAACCAGTTTAAGTTCCATACCCTCGCCGGAGCAGCTCCGGCACTCATTGAGGCTGATACTCATTAATAATTACCATTACAGAAGGTGCGCTGTCAGTCACCGGGGTGCTCCGCCTCCCTCGGCGAGGCCGTGGGGCACGAAGTGTGTCGCTACCACGCGAACTGCTCTGTCCCCTTTGTAGCCAAGGAGGGACAGCTTACATATATGGTTTGGCACCCGGAGGCCTGCACCATCTGTTACGAGATGGTGATGCTCCTTATGAATGATCAGGTAAGCATCTTAACCCCCCCCCTTTCTTCATGATGAAAATTGTAATAAACCATGTGACAATATTGTTCAACAATCTGGTTTCCTATGTCAGGAAGGTTAATTCCCCTTCCTCCCCAACAGACGAGTGAGGACGCCTGCCAGAGCGCAAAGGCAGACCTGAAGCGCTGGGTCTCCGGGTACGGGAGAAACGCGCCATCGGGTCATCCCTACATCTTGGACGCCAGCCTGGGAACCCTTCTGTTCAAGGGGTCCCCTTCGGCGTCAGTCCAGCCACATCTGGCGGCCCCAATCATCGCTGCCATCTGAGCGGAGATGGCCCCCCTTCTGGACGACCAAGAGGATTTGATGGCTGATGTGGCTGCCATCAACATCCACACCGAACCCATGGCCCTGGGAGAGCAGGTAAGTGGCGAGGTAAGTGAGGCAGGTAGTCTCCTTAGCCCAACTCCTTCTTCTACCTCTTCTTTCTGGGGCTTCTCTAAGTCCACCCCCGCCTGGGACAGCTCACGATCGGTTCGTCCCAAGGAAAAGTCAGTAAGACCAAAATCCCTGCCCAAGGGATCAAAGCCGACTCCGTCAGCGGCAACTGAGTCATCTGCGGCCCCAAGGCCGTCGAGATCGTATGACAAGTCACCTGCTGCCAAGGGTTCTCTCCCTTCAAAGGGATCGAGATCGAAGTTCGCGAAACCCAAGGCGACGGAGTCCGGCTTAGACCACGAACTACTTGCTAACCTTCTATTGACAAGGGTTAGGGAAGCAGTTGACGAGAGGTTTGAGTCGTTGCGACGCGCCTCCGGATCTGAGGTCTCCGGTCAGTCAGTATCAAACATAGTGGCCGAGCAGATCAAACCATTACAGGACATGATGTCTGGTTTTCTCCACTCTGGATCTCCGGCGCTGGCTATGGCAGTGCTGGATGCATCCAAGCTCCCACCCTTCCACAAAAGTAATCCATGGCGGCTTGCTATGTATGCCCCATACGTAGATGAGAAGTTAACCATTGAAGTGTGCAGGACTTCGAGTTTTACCCAAAAGGTCTCCAGTTCCCCTTCCCCGGGTTCGTCAGACTAGTGGACCACGTGCTAGTTAGAGTGGACAAGGTCCCGAAGGAGACTGTGATCTTCCCGAGGGACCAAGCCCAAGCTGTCTGGGCACGCACCATGGCCAAATGGGAGTGCGTTAACACCTGGTTAACGCCTCACAAAGGCTCATACACCATGTTCGTGACACCGGATCGAGTCCCGTCACCCTGCACTGACAAGGTGGTGGAGTTAACTCTCCAAGCCATTCTCCTCCCTGCCAGTAGAGAATTCTGGCACGAAGCTCCGGCCACGTTTACGGTAGGTAAACTGCATGCGGACTGTGCCTCAACCTTATTCTCCGACAGACTACCCAAGCTTCTGGAGAACATGATAAAAACAAAATTTGAGGCTAGGTCGAGACTAGCAAGGTCTATCAACTCTGTTACCTCAATGGAGTTGGTAGCCATGACCTATAAAGACGAACAAGTGTTCCAGGTCTTGACGAAAAGTCTATTACAGACTTACCTGTCAGACCTATATGACTTTGGCATAGCAAGACGAGCTTGCAGGAAATACGTCCTGGCGGAGGCTTCCATCAGGCATGAACCCAACAGGTTGATAAAGGCGTCAATCTGGGGTGAGAACCTGTTCCCTCAAGAAGAGGTAGACAATGTCTTGAGGGAAGCCTCTAGAGCCAAGAGCCAACCAGAGTTCCGAGTCCGGCATCAATCTGGTAAAGGCATCAATCTGGGGGGAAAGCCTGTTCCCTCAAGAAGAAGTAGACAAAGTCTTGAGGGAAGCATCTAGAGCCAACCAGAGCCTCCAAGTCCGGTGGGGACTTCCCTTCAAACGGAAGTTTGAAGCACCCGGACAGCAAGCTAGGGCAAAGAAGAGGCTGAGGAGGTACATGCCCTATAAGTCCTCTTGACCTCAGGCGGTTGTTCAGGCAGTCCTAGTATCCCAAGTTGGGAAGCCCTCAACATCAAAGGCCCAGCCACAGCATCAGTTTGTTCTGCTACAGACTCCGCCGGCCCAGCAACCCTTAACCTCCAGAGCCATCATGACCTCCCCCGCCTTTAACCCTGCCTATGAAGCTAGGGAATCTTTTCGTAGCTACAACAATAGGCATGCCGGTAGCAGTAGAGCCAGAGGCCACTCCCGGCTACGAAGCGGCTCAAGGGGTAGAGGATTCCGAGGAGGGAGAGGGTACAAACCTGCAGCCAACCAGTGAGAGACTACAGGTAGGAGGGAGATTATATCTCTTTTGAGACCATTGGACCTTCAGTCCATGGGCACACATTATAATCTCCAAGGGCTTGGGGTGGAAATGGAAGGAAGGGCCTCCACCACCAATAAACTTCTTCCAGATCCCAACAGCGTACCTGGTAGAATATACCAAAGATCTACAAAAGAAGGCCGTAAAGAAAGTAAGGAGACTTAAATTTGAAGGATGTCTGTTCACTGTTCCAAAGAAGGACTCAGACAAAAGAAGAGTGATTCTGGACTTGTCAAGGCTCAATTCATACATTCTTTGTGACAAGTTCCGTATGCTGACAGTCTCGCAGGTGCGGACCTTACTTCCCTGTGGGGCCGTCACCACCTGTATAGATCTTACAGACGCATACTATAATGTTCCGATAGCAAGGAACTTCTCTCCATACCTAGGCTTCAGCTAAGAAACAAAGCTTACATATTCAGAGTCATGCCGTTTGGGCTCAACATTGCGCCCAGAATATTCACCAAGCTAGGAGAGACGATAGTCCAAGAACTGAGAACCAGGGGAATAATGTTGGTAGCCTACCTAGACGACTGGTTCGTTTGGGCAGCCAGCATCGAGGAATGCCACAGGTCGACACCCAAAGTAATAGAACTCTTGGAGTTTCTGGGTTTTCAAATAAACAAGGAGAAATCTCGACTGGAACTGGCTTCCCACTTTCAATGGTTGGGAATCCAAAATGGGACCTAGAAAAACACAAGCTATCCATTCCACCCAGGAAGGCCAAGGAGATAGCTGCGGGTACAAAACAGTTTCTCAGGAACAAAAAGTCCTCTTGTCGTACCCAAGAGAGAATCCTCAGTTCACTACAGTTTGCATCAATAACGGACGTCCTACTAAGAGCCAGATTGAAGGATATCAATCGTGTCTGGAGAAAGAGAGCCAACAACAATCTCCGAGACAAGATCTCAGCAATTCCACCCATACTAGCAAAGAGGCTTTGCCCATGGACGAAGCACAAGAACCTAACCAGGGCAGTACCACTGCAATTCCCTCCACCGTCTTTGACAATTCATACAGACGCGTCACTGAGTGGGTGGGGGGGATACTCTCTGTACAAGAAGGTTCAAGGGATATGGTCGAATACGTTCCGCCTGTTCCATATTAATGTGCTAGAAGCTATGGCAGTTTTCCTAACCTTAAAGCGACTAACTCCGCCCAGGAACAGCCATGTGAGGATAGTCTCAGACAGCCTAGTGGTAGTACATTGCATAAACAGGTGAGGTTCCAGGTCAAGCAAGCTGAATCACGTGCTGATTGCAATATTTGCTTTGGCAGCGAAGAGTCATTGGCACCTGTCGGCAACCCATCTGGCAGGAGTCAAGAATGTGATCGCGGATGCTCTTTCCAGGAGTACTCCACTAGAATCAGAGTGGTCCCTGGACAAGAATTCATCCCAGTGGATTTACAATCAAATCCCGGGCCTTCAAGTGGACTTAGTCACAACAGAGTCCAACCACATGCTGCCATGCTATGTGGCTCCCAGCCTGGACCCTCTAGCCTATGCCACAGATGCGATGTCCATAAATTGGAACAATTGGCAGAAGATTTATCTATTCCCTCTGGTGAATCTTCTGATGAAGGTCTTGCACAAGCTACGATCCTTCATAGGACAAGTAGCATTATTTATCATAATTTAATCATAAATGATGATCCCTTTGCTCATATATCGTAGCCTGGGGCACTGCTTGAGGCAAGATGGGGCACCCCTTCCTACGTAACCCCCTCTCTCCCCTTCACTAACTCGGCTTATTACAGCGAATTTTCTTCTGTATGTTAGCGAGATATTTTCCTTGTATTTTCCTCTTTGGCATGATGACATTCTTGCCGAAACAAAGATAAACAAACGTAAATGCAAGAGAATGTCAGAGGTGAAACTCGAAGGTGTACTCTCTTTTTACAAAGACAATTTAATAAATCATGATTATTATGAATTTCATATTCCATTTTGGGTATTAAAAAACCAAAACTATGTTATTTATCATAAATGAAGATCTCTTTGCTCAAAGATTGTAGCCTTGGGCACAGTGTGACGTGTGCTGTCAGGCAAGAAAGGGGGCGTTACTAGGCAACCCTCCCCTCTCTATTCACTAACTACGTGTATATTATGATATTCTGTAATAATACTTGAGCGATTTTTCTTCATCTGTATGTTAGCAAGACGTTTTCCTTGTCTTTTCCTCATTGGCATGATGAACTTCTTGCCAAAACATACATAAACATACGTAAAAGTAAGCGAATGTCACGAGGTGAAACTCGAACGTGTAGTCTACTTGAAGTCTGTGGTCCTACTGATTCATGGTTGAACCAGTCAACCAGATACTCACTTCTGCGAGCCACAGAATCTCTACAGATGCCATTTCTCACAATTTCTTTGCCAATAATTATCAAAATTTACGATAACAGAAGAAATATTGCATTTTCTTGTACGGATGAATGTTTTAGGCTTAATGAGTTATGTTTACTAATTACCCTGTAACTACGAAAGTAAGAGGAATTTTGACGAAATATTTCGTATACATATTCTCAATTGCCATATGAAGCTCCATGAATTTTTTCATGACTTTGCATTTTTCGCCCTATACCACCATATATGGGGTTCCGGCCGGCCCCCTTAAGCGGATACTTCAGGAATGAGCATATGAAAACTGCGTCACTTTTCACTCAAACTATGAAATGCCTCTTGCACATCTATTTTCGCAATTTCAATATATTTCTGCAAGATCAAACGTTGACAGTCATCAAAAGGTCGGTCCACCAATTTGAGCAATCTTTGTGGAATGAACGATTTTGGTACTACATGTTCCAGTAAGCAATTCCTCAGGAATCTGTAATGAAGCTTCAGCTTGTGGGCCTTATTCAATGCAGAGCAGAAAGACGTCACGATAGCCACCAAAGAAGGATAGTATACAGCAAAGTCGTAGAGTTCACGCCTAAAGATTTTTCAAATTCTATCTCCTCCCTTGATACTTAATATTTAATATTAAGACCTGGGATTACTACCATATGTAGACCTGATGTAGACTTCCAATTAAATGAAGTTTTTTTTTTTCTAAAGGTAATTTTTTTTTTTTTGCTTTTTTGCTAGATATGAATTTTCTCATTATAGTAAGAACAGAACCCTGTAAATCAGAAAAAAAAACTAAAGTAAATCGGATAAAATGGCTTCATTTGATTGTTATATAATATCTTTCTAAGTTATATACCAAATTTCAATGCTACAGCCGATCAAAGTTATTGAAAGTGTTTTTACAATGACAATGTTGATAAATCATGATTATTACAAATTTTATATTTCTTTTTGGGTATTAATAAGCCAAAACTATGTTATTTATCATAATTTAATCATAAATGAAGATCCCTTTGCTCATAGATTGTAGCCTGGGGCACTGCGTCAGCTGAGATGGAGCACTCCTTCCTACACAACACTCTTTCCTTCACCAACTTGGCTTATTAGAGTGAATTTTCTTTTTCTGTATGTTAGCAAGATGTTTTCCTTGTCTTTTCCTCTTTGGCATGATGAAATTCTTGCCAAAACAAAGAAAAACAGATGTAAAAACAAGCAAATGTCAGAGGTGAAACTTGAAGGTGTACTCTCTTTTTACAAAGACAATGTTTATAAATCATGATCATTAAGGGATTTTGACGAAGGAAAAATCTATTTCTGGGGAGAGACCTGTGTCGCCCGGTGAAAAGGATCCTGGTATTCACTTTTCTAGTATAAACAGGTTCTAAATATACCAGAGAAAAAAGCTAGCATGGTATGCTGAGGTTACTACCCTCGTGTGAGCACCCTAAGGGCGTCGGGTATAAAGTACAAGGCGAGTGGAAGCCACTATTCACAGGTCTCCTGCCAATTAGAGGTTTCCTTTCCAAAATCCCTCTCATGGGGAGAGCCGACGCAACCACTACTGCTTCCCCTCTCGCTACTACTGCTACTACCCGACCCGATCGCCATCTGCAATCCTGAATTTTTAGACACTTTGGCTTGGATTGGTGAAAGGGTAGGGAAATTAATTAGAAGGGCTGGGTTCAACTGGCGACACAGGTCTCTCCTCAGAAATAGATTTTTCCTTCGTTAAAATCCCTTTTCTTGGTCGACCTGTGTTTGCCGGTGAAAAGTTACCAGAGAATGCCCATCCAATCCTACTAGATACCAAGTAATCTTATAAGGAGGAGTTAATGAAACCTGGGGTTCATTTTAGCTTCAATGTACTCACTTAATATTTACAATAGATCTATTTAAACTTAAGCTTACTTACTTACTACTTATGCTAAGACTTAAACTTATGACTTTTAATTAGTAATAGCCTAAAGATATCATATAATTGAGAGGGTATCCTGTAAGGTAATATCACATTTCCAGAATATGTACAGCTCGTTCTATAAAACAATCCGGAACCAAATATTTTAGGTACAAGATTTGGTGGCACGATGACGCCCAGGCCCTCTCAACCCAGAGGAGAGAGGTATGGTGGGGAGTACGAGCGAGGCAGGTAGAAAGGAGAGAGTATTAGGGAGGAGAAAGAGGTAGAAGAAGAATGATAGGATTTATTATTCAGGGGAGGCTGTGCTCCCTGCAGCAATTGCTGGGAATTTAAGGGCTTCTAGATTCTTCAAATAGTGGCGCTTAAAAACTACTGGGGATTTCCAACCCGTATATTTCTTCAGGTCCTCAAAATTCATATTTTGAAAATAATTAATAAAGGTAGCCACCGATATCATGGACATGTGGGATTGAATCCGGGTTGACTTGTTTGATAAAGTAGAGTATTTGCTTTCTAATACCTTTAAGAGAGATTGTGCCTCCTTTTTCTGTAATGAAAAGAGGACCTGACGATGTTGCGGAGGTTCTGGCTAAAAAGGATCTAAGGATAGTGACAGGGCACAATGATGTGTTCTGTGTCAAAGGAATGACTTTCCATGGAGTCCATCTATTTTGTGGGTCCCCATTCTTAGCCAGGAAGCTCCGGTCTGGGGATAGTAGTACTTCCCCTGACGGGAGGAAATCTATGTGGTCTGGATTTCTTGAGAGAGCTGAAAGTCCAGATATTCTGGCACCTGAGGCCATAGCCATTAAGAATAAAGTTTTTCTTAGGAGGGTTATATATGAGCATGATTCATTATTAGTGTCTGAAGCCAATTTAAGTACATCATTCAAGAACCTAGTGACCTTTTGTGGGTGGACAGTTGGTCATAGGCGTGCACATGCTCTCGGAATGGAGAAGTATGCATCCTACAAATTAATATTGAAGCCGACCTGAAAATTTTTTTTCAAAGCTGACTTGATTGTTGTAATTAGTACTGGCGGCTAGGCCTTTCTCAAATAGAGTTCTAAAGAACGAGATTGCCAGATTTGTGGTCATTTTGTGGGCTCCTGATTCCTTTAGGAATTTGGCCAATTTTTTAACAGCCGAATCATATTGCCTGAGAGTTGAATCTCTTTTATCTGATTCTATAAATACTATGTTACATGGATCAATACTCGCAGCCTTTTGGGCTGCAAACTTCATGAAGTCCATAAAGTTAGGGCTTTCAGAATTCTTGAGAAAGCTGACACAGTTTGAGTTTGTACTGTCTGTGTCAGCTCCAGGCGAGGGATCCGTTTGGGTTGGAGCTTCAGCTCTAGAAGGAGTGGAAACCAGTTGCTTTTCGGCCAATTGTGAGCCACTAATGCTACTTGTCCTGTGAAGGATCGTAGCTTGTGCAAGACCTTCATCAGAAGATTCACCAGAGGGAATAGGTAAATCTTCTGCCAATTGTTCCAATTTATGGTCATCGCATCTATGGCATAGGCTAGAGGGTCCAGGTTGGGAGCCACATAGCATGGCAGCTTGTGGTTGGATTCTGTTGCAAATAAGTCTACTTGAAGGTCCGGGATTTGATTGTAAATCCACTGGAATGAATTCTTGTCCAGGGACCACTCTGATTCTATTGGAGTAGTCCTGGAAAGAGCATCCGCAATCACATTTTTGACTCCTGCCAGATGGGTTGTTGACAGGTGCCAATGACTCTTCGCCGCCAAAGCAAATATTGCAATCAGCACGTGATTCAGCTTGCTTGACCTGGAACCTCCCCTGTTTATGCAGTGTACCACCACTAGGCTGTCCGAGACTATCCTCACATGGCTGTTCCTGGGCGGAGTTAGTCGCTTTAAGGTTAGGAAAATTGCCATAGTTTCTAGCACATTGATATGGAACAGGCGGAACGTATTCGACCATATCCCTTGAACCTTCTTGTACTGAGAGTATCCCCCCCAGCCACTCAGTGACGCGTCTGTATGAATTGTCAAAGACGGCGGAGGGAATTGCAGTGGTACTGCCTTGGTTTGGTTGAGCCCGAACGGCATAACTCTGAATGAGTAAGCTTTGTTCCCTAGCCTGAAGCTTAGGTATGGAGAGAAGTTCCTTGCTATCGGAACATGATAGTATGCGTCTGTAAGATCTATACAGGTGGTGACGGCCCCACGGGGAAGTAAGGTCCGCACCTGCGAGACCGTCAGCATATGGAACTTGTCGCAAAGAATGTATGAATTGAGCCTTGATAAGTCCAGAATCACTCTTCTTTTGTCTGAGTCCTTCTTTGGAACAGTGAACAGACGTCCTTGAAATTTTAGTCTCCTTACTTTCTTTATGGCCTTCTTTTGTAGGAGATCTTTGGTATATTCTACCAGGTCCGCTGTTGGGATCTGGAAGAAGTTTATTGGTGGTGGGGGCCCTTTCTTCCATTTCCATCCCAGGCCTTTGGAAATTATACTGTGCGTCCATGGACTGAAGGTCCAAAGGTCTCGAAAGAGATATAATCTCCCTCCTACCTGGGTCTCTCACTGGTTAGCTGCAGGTTTGTACCCTCTCCCTCCTCGGAATCCTCTACCCCTTGAGCCGCTCCGTAGCCATGAGCTGCCTCTGGCTCTACTGCTACCCGCATGCCTATTGTAGCTGCGAAATTATTCCCTAGCTTCATAGGCGGGTTAAAGGCGGGGGAGGTCATGATGACTGTGGAGATTGAGGGTTGCTGGGCTGGCGGAGTCTGTAGCAGAACAAACTGCTGCTGTGGCTGGGCCTTTGATGTTGAGGGCTTCCCAACTTGGGATATTGGGACTGCCCGAACAATCGTCTTGAGGTCGAGAGGGCTTATAGGGATTGTACCTCCTCGGCCTCTTCTTTGCCCTAGCTTGATGTCCGGGTGCTTCGAAGTCCCCACCGGACTCGGAGCCTCTGGTTGGCTCTTGGCTCTAGAGGCTTCCCTCAAGACATTGTCTACCTCTTCTTGAGGGAACAGGTTCTCACCCCAGATTGACGCCTTTATCAACCTGTTGGGTTCATGCCTGATGGAAGCCTCCGCCAGGACGTATTTCCTGCAAGCTCGTCTTGCTATTCCAAAATCTTATAGGTCTGACTGGAAAGTCTGTAATAGACTTTTCGTCAAGACCTGGAATACCTGTTCGTCCCTATAGGTCGTGGCTACCAACTCCGCTAAGGTGACAGAGTTGATAGACCTTGCTAGTCTCGACCTAGCCTCAAATTCTGTTTTTATCATGTTCTCCAGAAGTTTAGGTAGCCTGTTGGAGAATAAGGTTGAGGCACAGTCCGCGTCCAGTTTACCTGCTGTAAACGTGGCCGGAGCTTCGTTCCAAAATTCTCTACTCGCAGGGAGGAGAAGGGAGGTAGCCTCTGTGTTTCTTTTAAAGCCGGGAGAGGTTTATCCTCTGCTATGGCTTGGAGAGTTATCTCCGCCACCTTGTCGGTGCAGGGTGACGGGACTCGATCCGGTGTCATGAACATCGTATATGTGCCCTTGTGAGGCGTTAACCTTGTGTTAACGCACTCCCATTCAGCCATGGTGCGTGCCCAGACAGCTTGGGCTTGGTCCCTTGGGAAGATCACAGTCTCCTTTGGGACCTTGTCCACTCTAACTAGCGCGTGCTCCGCTAGTCTGACGAACCCGGGGAAGGGGAACTGGAGACCTTTCGGGTAAAACTAGAAGTCCTCCAGTGGCCGGGTCCCGCACCCTTCAATGGTTAACTTCCCATCTATGTATGGGGCCTGCATAGCAAGCCGCCATGGATTACTTTTGTGGAAGGGTGGGAGCTTGGAAGCATCTGGCACTGCCATAGCCAGCGCTGGAGATCCAGAGTGGAGAAAACCGGTCATCATCTCCTGTAAAGGTTTGATCTGCTCAGCCACCATGTTAGAAACTGACTGACCGGAGACCTCAGATCCGGAGGCGCGTCGCAACGACTCAAACCTCTCGTCTACTGCTTCCCTAACCCTCGTCAATAGAAGGTTAAGCGAGCAGTTCATGGTCTACACCGGACTCCGTCGCCTTGGGTTTCGCGAACTTTGATCTCGATCCCTTTGAAGGGAGAGAACCCTTGGCAGCAGGCGACTTGTCATGCGATGTCGACGGCCTTGGGGCCGGAGATGACTCAGTCGCCGCTGACGGAGTCGGCTTTGATCCCTTGGGCAGGGATTTCGGTCTTACTGACTTTTCCTTGGGACGAACCGACCGTGAGCTGTTCCAAGCAGGGGTGGACTTAGAGAAGCCCCGGAAAGAAGAGGTAGAAGAAGGAATTGGGCTAAGGAGACTACCTGCCTCACTTACCTCGCCACTTACCTGCTCTCCCAGGGCCATAGGTTCAATGTGGATGTTGATGGCAACCATATCGCCATCAAATCCTTTTGGTCGTCCAGAAGGGGGGCCATCTCCGCTCAGATGGCAGCGATGATTGGGGCCGCCAGATGTGGCTGGACTGACGCCGAAGGGGACCCCTTGAACAGAAGGGTTCCCAGGCTGGCGTCCAAGATGTAGGGGTGACCCGATGGCGCGTTTCTCCCGTACCCGGAGACCCAGCGCTTCAGGTCCGTCTTGGCGCTCTGGCGGGCGTCCTCAGCAGTCTGTCGGGGAGGAAGGGGAATTAACCTTCCCGACAGAGGAAACCAGTTTGTTAAACAATATTGTTACACGGTTAATTACAATTTTCATCATGAAAAAGGGGGTTAAGATGCTTACCTGATCATTCATAAGAAGCATCACCATCTCGTATCAGATGGTGCACGCCTCCGGAAGCCAAACCATATATGGAAGCTGCCCCTCCTCGCCTACAAAGGGGGACGGAGCAGTTCGAGTGGGAGCGACACACTTCGTGCCCCACGGTCTCGCCGAGGGAGGCAGAGCACCCCGGCGAATGGCAGCGCACCTTCTGTAATATTAATGAGTATCAGCCTCAAGAAGGCCGGAGCTGCTCCGGTGAGGGTATCGAACTTAAACTGGATAAAGTTCAAGACTTACTCATTAATAAATATTCAATTCACTGAATGATTTCTTATTTAAAAGCTAATTGCCTGCTCTCGATCCCGCTCCTGGATTCTATGTAGGTCTAATACTTGAGATTCGATATCCGCTAGACTATGAGGAGGACAGGCCTCAACTCTGTAAGTCCGGCCGGACCGGAAGGCTACGTATGAACGTAGGCGCCTACATGATCTCCAAAGAATGAGAACTGAGCTATGGCAGGTTTAATGCAAGACTCCGGTGGCGGATGTGAGGGTGAGTAACTCTCCATCGGCACCGCAAGGGTCCAGAGCTGTTCACTGTACGATCTCTTAAGGCTTAGCTCACTTGAAGTCTCATCTCTCTTTGTCCTAGCCACTGGCTGTGGAACAGACGTAGGTGGCGGGTCAGGGGAAGGTAATTCCATATCTGACGTTGCCTACCTCTACTGAGGGGGGTTGGGAGCAAGGCTCCTACCCCAATTCCACGGTTAGAGGAGCCGGAGAAAGAGACAACGGAGCGGCGGAGCAACATATGAACTACCAGAAGCTATGTCCGTCATCCGGCGGGGCCGGGGGACTATTGCTTGGAGCTGTAATATCCCTCACACCCCCCACACTCGTCCCCACCTTCCACTTATGTGAAACTCAAGCGGCCGTTCCTCACTAAGAGTACTAGTACCACGAGTTATAACGTTTCGGCTAGTATAGTGGGTGGGGGGGAGTTGCTAGGGGGGAGGGGTGGTCGGTCGTGAACGTCTGGCCACCTGCCCGATCAGAGGTGGCTACTCATTAGCGGTTGTGTAGGCTACCACTGTAGGGGTGGTACAGCAACCGGTTGGGGTGGCCCTCGATCGAGAGGCATAGCCTACTACTAAGGGTTAAACCGAAGGAGGCTAGGCCAAGGCTAATGTTAACCAGACCTTTTACTGTACAGTAATACAGTATTGTATAATGACAAGAGTGGATATACATCATACTTGATAACGAGGCACTATGGAAGAGTTGCAAGGGGTTTATATATATATATATATAATATTATATATATTATATATATATATATAATATATATATATAATATATATATATATATATATATATTTGGGAAAATAACCGATACGGATCTAACTGACTAACCGGGATCGCTAGCGACTTGGAACGTCAGGTTAAATCTCCTCTAGGATATCATTATGCGGACAGTAGCCCTCAACTAAACCTACCAAACTCGAATTTATTCGATTCAGACTGGCCAGGAGGATAGATCCCATAAAATGAAAGAGAGAGGGGCTCTCTTATCATTGATATCTCCTCTGAAGAGCTTTAACTCTGTCAGGGAAAGAGGCATAAGAGTAACGGTTAAGGACAGTTAGCCTACCTTATTAATATAGTTGGGCTGAACTGATGGGTGGCAACTCTTCCACTTCTTCAGTGAATTAATGAATAGAAATATTTGCATATATTTACTTTGAAAATAATAATTCATGCAAAATTACGTTGGGAAGAGAGAAAGAGTTTCTAACTCTCTCTCTCTCTCTCGTACTAAATAATAGAGTGCGTAGCCTATCAAACATGATAATAATATTATGTCGAGATTACTCGGATGCGCTCATGAGCTGTGGGGGGGGGTGAGTAACATAGTAGTTTGAACGCCCTCAGTCTAGCCCCCAGACTTACCCCAGAGTATGTCCTGAGCGCGTTCGGTACCTGTACGACTTAATTTCTAATAATAATAATAAATATAATAAGTGAGCACATGAATTAGGTACTTTTAATGCAAATAATATCTGATTTATTCTTATTTGAGCTAAAACATGCGTACCTAATTCCCACGCGTTCTTGCTCATGTTTTCAAAATGGCTGGGGGACGCCAACTTCCCCGCAACACTTTCTACGGGGCCGAAGGCTAATTTATAAATTATGAAAAACGGAAATTGGGGTATTCAACTTTGGTGCAGAAGACATTTCGGAGGAAGCCATCACGAAATACGCACTAAATACATGGTCAATCATGAGCAAGAAAGAGAGCGTCGTAGATTTACGAGTTCTAAAATGGGATTGTAGATGGCGCTCGGGTAGGGTAGTAGCAGTAGTAGCGAGGGGGGAAGTAGTAGACGTTGCGTCGGCTCTCCCCATGAGAGGGATTTTGGAAAGGAAACCTCTAATTGGCAGGAGACCTGGGAATAGTGGCTTCCACTCTCCTTGTACTTTATACCCGACGCCATTAGGGTGCTCACGCAAGGGTAGTAACCTCAGCATACCATGCTAGCTTTTTTCTCTGGTATATTTAGGACCTATTTATACTAGAAAAGTGAATAGCAGGATCCTTTTCACCGGCGAACACAGGTCGACCCAGAAATGAATTTTATATTCCTTTTTGGGTATTAATAAACCAAAACTATGTTATTTAACATAAATAAAGATCCCTTTGCTCTCTCTCTCTCTCTCTCTCTCTCTCTCTCTCTCCTCTCTCTTCTCTATCTCTGCTCTCTCTCTCTCTCTCGCACTCTCTTCTCCTCTCTCTCTGTCATCTCTCTCTCTCACCCTCTGATCTCTTCCTCACCACACTCTCTCTCTCTCTCTCTCTCTCTCTCTCTCTCTCTCTCTCTCTCTCTCTCCACTAACTATGCTAATATCACAGATATTATGATCTGAACTCTTATTAGAGTGAATTTTCTTCTTGTCATGTTAGCAAGATGTTTTGCTTGTCTTTTTCTCTTTGGCATGAGGGAATTCTTGCCGAAACAAAGAAAAACAGACTTAAAAGCAAGCGAATGTATGTCAGAGGTGAAACTCGCACATGTACCCTCTGTCATGTTTCTGCTTGCACTGAAGGGTGATAACTTGCTAACTTACAATCTTGCAGCTCATGGAATCTCTACAGATGCCATTGCTCACAATTTTTTGACTACGTAATTATAAAAATTTACAATAACAGAAGATATATTGCATTTTCTTGTATAAATCAGTGTTTATGGCTTATTGAGTTACTTTTACCAATTATCCTGTAACTATGAAAGTAAGACGAATTTTGATGAAATATTTTGTATATGCATTCTCCATTGCCACACATACGAAGATCCATGAATTTTATCATGACTGCGTTTTTCGTCCTGTACCCCCATATACATACATGGGTACCGGCTGGGCCCCTTAAGGCTACTGCAGCTTATAAAGGCAATTAATGTTCCATGATGAGTGAAGAATATGTAGAAAAAATAATGTTCTGGGCATCCACTCGCTTTTTTCTAAGATGGAACCTAGAGCTGAACTGACACTCTTGACTCTCCTTGCTGCAAAGAAAAGCAGGCTGCTACCTGTGTTGGGTGGTTTCAGGCTGTAAAAGGTTCTCCAACAAGCAGAAATGGGCTAAAATCAGAATGGGTAGAACCACACAAGCATGATGATGAGGGAAAAGTGTGTAAAATTAACAAACAGAGGAATCTGAATTTTATGGAATATTGAGATTTCTGTTTACAAGTAGTTTACTTGATAAATGTCTTAGTTTTCAAGGTCTCCTATTGTATTTTATATAGTATTTGCAAGTCAATTTTGGTGTTATAACAGCTCAACTTCAAAGTATATTTTTGTATAAATGTTATTTGTGTAGATTATTTTTTATAAACAAAGATGTTTGCTAAATATTATAAAAGGATAATGGTATCTCTTCATCACTGCATATGTGAAATGGTCATCATAGGTCTAATGGCTGCCATTATCGTAGTCATCATCTAGTCATTCCTGGCAGTCGTCACTGTCGGACTTGGAAAGCAGATTTTGTACCACGAACGGCGCGTTTATTAGGACGTATACGGTATTCTTAAAATTTGTTTGTACTTTGCCTTATCTAGGGTGCTAGTTGATTTGCTTATCAAATTGGGACTGTGAATTGTAAAAGAGCCCATTATGGTGCTGAAATCATATTACCTCTGTATAGTGGTTACAAATTACAAAAAATGTAGATGAATTGTGCAGTTGGCTAGATTCTTACATGCTTTTGTATCGAGGTAGGCTGTTGATGGAAGTTTATTGGAAATAGTATGATACCATGTATCAAAATGGGATACAGGAAGACTTGACTTTTTTTTATCATAAGGAATATTCTTTACCCTGCCAAAAGTAACCTATTCTCAAACACAAAATTACTTAAGTATCTTGTTGGCTGAGCATTTCTAATATATAATTTTCCTTTAAGGCGTCACTTATCGTACACCAGTGGCTCTTCAGATTCGTATCCAATAGATGATGCGGATAACAGTGACGTTTTTCTTTCCTCCCCTGGTCGTCCCAGAACGCCAACACCAACTAATGTGTCAGATACAGAAACAGAAACAATGACTATAACAAACCAAAGGTAAGTGCTTAATATTTTTTACATTGTCTACTAGAAGGTGTCTGTATAGAAATATAGTACAGGCAGTCCCTAGTTAATGGGGGGGTTCTTTCCCTGGCTGAGTGCCACTAACTGAAAAATCACGATAATTGCGCCAATAAACCGCTTAATGGCGCAACTAACCAGATATTAGTTCTGATAACGGCGTTGCTAGCCAAGCACTGTAACACCAAAACACCATTAACCAATGCCACAGTAAGCAGGAAATGCCTTTACTCTTCAGTCTGTGCAGTTTTACTGTTTTTGTTAGTGAGCGTTACATACTGTAAATTACTTTCAATAATATTTTCCTTATTGTGTTTCTAATTTGATCATACAAAAAATCTAGTTTTATTTCTGGCTATCAAAACTATCTACAAAACATGTGTGGTCATATATTTTTCTAAAAATATATTTGTTTTATTGCAAACCCATTACTACTTAAACATTAGTTTATTGAAGTATCTTGAATGAATCTCAGACATGTCATTTCAATTGAAGAAGAAAAAAATATTGAACAAATGGCATTTGTAACTTGCCACATAAACATTCATTATGGTAGGTCCACGTTAGTTACTCAGACCACTTGTCCAGAGCTCCCAAATGTACCCAGACTTTTAGAACTCTTTGGGTTATTGAGTGATCCTCTGTGGAACTTCAGCATAGTTTATTTGCTGCTTCAGTGCTGACCTTTACCTGATGACAATTTATGCTTTTTCAAGCATTATAATCACCTATGACTTGTGGTAAACTGCTGCATATATGTAAGATGATTGACATACACTTTAAGGGTTCAAAAAGACTTCGTCTTCACTTAGATCATCAGTCAGCTAAGCAGTGTGCTCTTAGTCAGTGTAACAAGTAATTTTTCCATCTCATCAGTTGGCCCAGCTCTTTCCTGCACAATGAAAGCATGTTTTATCAGTGCTGAAGATTATCCTGTATGATGGTCAAGGTTATTGATACTTATATATGCTAGTGACCGCTTGACAGACTGGGAGGTGAGGAGCACTGCTGCTGCATGGGTGCTCAGCATGCAATGGAAACTTTTATATCACTGTAATTTATTACCTAGAAAAAAATCAAAAGAAAGAATTTGGAATATGAGTTTTGCTGACTATATCATCTATCACTATCATCATCATAGAGATGAATACTGTATCGTAAAATAAAAGACCATTTTAATGTGGGAGTACCTGTAATCTGATTACAGTATTACCTCGAGATACGAAAGGCTCAACTTACGAAAAACTCGAGATACGAAAGCCAATGTGAAAAATTTTACTGCTCTACATACAGAAAGTTTTCAAGATACGAAAGGTTTCTGAAAGTCCGAGATTCGCCCGGATAACAATTTTGAAACTCGTGCCGCGCGCTGCCATCTTAGTACTAGTAGACTCGCCACCATCCCCCTGCTCTCCCATTGATTCCTGATGCTAGTCACCACCATGAAATCCTTCTCTCCTATTGGACAGCATCCCTCCCATCATGCATCTTATAGGTATACGTGGTGGCGTACCTATCTCGGCCTCTTCGTACCAACATCTCTATCGTACGCACACGGCATTCGTTCGGTCCAACGATTTCGTTTAGTAACGTAAATTCGTTAGTGATTTCGTTGCAGTATACTATTATCGTGTTGTGCGGAAACTTTATTGTGTTACTTATACGTAAATTACGTACAAGATAACGTAGTCATGGGTCCCAAGAAAGTTGAAATTCATGGAAAGAAGTGCATGCTCTCTTTGGAGACAAAGATGGAGATCATCAAGAAGTACGAAGCTGGTATGCGATTGAGTGTGATCGCAAAGGAATACGGCCGTAATCCGTCGACAATAGGTACCATCCTTAAACAGAAGGATGCCATCAAAGCAGTTACACCGTCGCAGGGCATCACTATTTTGTCCAGCAAGAGGACCCACGTGCACAACGAGATGGAACGGCTGCTCCTCGTCTGGATAAAAGACAAAGAAATCGCTGGCGATACGGTAACGGAGACAGCAATTGCCCACAAGGCCAGCGCTATTTTCGGCGATTTGATTGCACAGGCGGAAGACGACGGAGGGGAAGGGACTTCAACGCAAACCCCAGAGTTCAAGGCTCCGCATGGCTGGTTCAAGAAATTTCGTAAACGAACTGGCATCCATTTGGTGGTGCGCCATGGGGAGGCTGCCAGGTCGGACATGAAAGCGGCCAAAGCATTTAAGAAGACTTTCGACGAGATGATGGCCAAGGAAGGCTACAGTTCTCAGCAAGTCTTCAATTGTGATGAGACTGGCCTTTTTTGGAAAAAAATGCCTCGTCGGACGTACATCACGGAGGAAGAGAAGAAGCTACCCGGGCATAAGCCTATGAAAGACAGGCTTACACTCGCACTTTGTTCAAATGCCAGTGGGGATTGCAAGGTGAAACCCCTACTGGTGTGTCATTCCGAGACTCCTCGAGCCTTCAAGGCCCACAAAGTGCTGAAGGAGAAGCTTCCAGTGATGTGGAGGGCTAAAGCAAAAGCCTGGGTAACGAGGCTTTTGTTCACGGAGTGGGTAAATCTGTGTTTCGGCCCGACAGTGAAGAAATTTTTGGAAGAGAAGTGCCTCCCCCTGAAATGTCTGCTGGTGTTGGACAATGCCCCTCCCCACCCTCCTGGGTTGAAGAAGATATCCTAGCGGAGTATTCCTTCGTCAAGATTCTTTTTCTTCCGCCCAACACCACCCCTCTCCTCCAGCCCATGGACCAGCAAGTGATAGCGAACTTTAAGAAGCTGTACACAAAACATCTTTTCAAGAGATGTTTTGACATCATCGATACCACAAACCTCACCTTGCGTCAGTTTTGGAAGGAGCATTTTGACATCGTCATTTGTATCCAACTCATCGACCAAGCTTGGCAGGAGGTTTCGAGGCGAACCTTGAATTCCTCATGGAGGAAACTCTGGCCTGATGCCTTATCCGCCCGAGACTTCAAGGGATTCGACGTGGGCGAAGCTGGTGCTGCAGAGTCAGAAACAGTTGACGATCCGGAAACTGTTTTGGAACCAGATCTTGACGAGATCGTTGCACTGGGCAAGTCCATGAGGCTGGTCGTCGACGAGGACGACATCAACAACCTTCTCGAGGAGCACCAAGAGGAGCTTACGACAGATGACCTGAAGGAGTTGGAGGCCATGCAACATAACGTCATTCAAGAGGAGTTCTCTAGCAGCGGCGAGGAAGAGGAGGAGGAGCTTATGACAACGGCAGAAATTAAGGATGTTCTAGCCGCTTTTCATAAAGTGCAATCGTTTATCAAGAAAAGACACCCTGAAAAGGCTCACACAGGTCGTATGCTTGCGCAGTTCGATGACGTTTGCGTGAGTCGTTTCAGGAACATTGTGAAAAGTAGGCAGAAGCAATCTTCCTTGGATCGTTATTTTTTAAAGAGGCCTTCAGCATTAGCAGGAGTAAGCAGAAAGGAAGAACCAAGTGATAAAAAACAGAAAGTTGAAAGCAAAAAGGAAGAACCAAGTGATGAAAAACAGAACGTTGAAAGTGGTGATGAAGTTGAAATTCTGTAAAAAAAAAAAAAAAAAAAAAAAAAAAAACCTACGTAAAAGTAATAAAAAAAGTTAAAAATAAAAAAAATTTAAAAAAATTTAATTTTTAGATTTTTGTAAGTTAAGTGTTACAGTTTTGTTAATGTGTTTTGTAAATTTTAGTTTTATAGTTTTCCTTAAATTTTTTATGTGTTTTCGTAAAGTTAAGTGTACGTACGTACGTACGTTATCTGCCGTTTATCCTCCTCCTCCTCTGCCGCCACTTTCGAAGATAGCCTCACTCGAAAGGTAAGCTTCCACATTTTACGTTACAGTAATAATATTTCTTGTACACTAATATACACTTTATTTACAGGTTTTGCATTTTTATTCTTAATTTAGGTATTGAATGGTCCAAATTGTTGTAGTATTTCATTGTTTATAGGTCAATTTAGCTTTATTATGAAATTTACTTGGGTGTTTTTGGAGGGCTTGGAACAGATTAGCCATTTTACATGTAAAATGTGGTCCAAGATACGAAAACCTCATGATGCGAAAGGCGCCTCGGAACGGATTAATTTCGTAACTCGAGGTACTACTGTACTTTACTTTTTTTTAATATTAAGTACTTTCTGGAACAAAACTTACAGGTTTAGAGGTCTGATGTAAGTCATTTACTAATTGTTTTACATTTTATAATTTTAGCTCTTTCTGTGCTAGAAGAGTATTTATGCAAGACATTTTCTTGTATTTTGTTGTATACATTTTTCAGCTTTTATTTTTTGATGCTACAAGTGAATTGGTGTGTTAGGTAATCACAGTTTTTTTATATAGATGTCAGAACTGCAAATACTAAACAGTTTAACCTTTGTGTATGATTTCATTTTTGTTTTTTAGAATTAACTCATTTACTCTTAGGATTGTCCCTGATCAAGTGGAATACTTTCTTGGCAAGATGTGCTTCAGTACTGCTTGCAAGTTTGTCAGTTCTTCTCAGTCTTTCATTTTCCTTTTTATCCTGTTTGAAGCAGTGCCCACTGGTCAGGTATTCATGCATATTAGTAAATACAGTGCATTGCATATTTATCAATGTTTCAGTCAGTTCTATGATAGCTGAAGCTCAAGTATTTTACAGAGCGTTTTTGACGATTTAAATAATTCTTAAATTTTCATGTTATATCATATACATAACAGTATTGCTATAATTTATCTTTAGTAAGCCCTGTGAAGCCCTGTGAATGCTTCACACCCAGACACACACACGCAAACTCCCAAAGATTTAGATATGTTTGTGAAATTTTTAATGAGGGGGATAGGAAAACGTATTTGCCCACAGTGTTTAAAAACAGCTGACAAATGTACTTGCTCTCATACAGTTCAGCATTTGCATAGCCCTTCTCAAAATTTTCAATAAAAAATTTTATGTATTCATTATTCCAGACACTCCTCCTGTTAAAAATATTTCATTTTACAGGATTCCTCAATTACGATAGCCTTAAAAATAATTAAAATATTAATTGGGATGAGTCCCACATCATACAATTTGAAAGGGCCTGTTACAGTTTGTCTCTTCTTCTTCTTCTTCCCAGCTTTAACCCATTTTTATATGGGGTCGCCATTATGAATGATTCGTCTCCATTGATTTCTGTCCTATACATCGTTCTGGTCAATACCTTTCATAACATATCTTTCCCTACACAATCATGCCATCTCTTTCTTGGTCTTCCCTTTTATCTTCTACCCCACACTTCCATTTCCATTACATGTACTCCAACATGATGTTCCTCTCTTCGTAACAGGTGTCCATACCACTGAAGCCTTCCCTCCTGTGTTTTCTTTGAACTTTCAAGCTACCTTTGTCGATCCTCTTATATACTCATTTCTAATCCTGTCTTCCATTGTTACTCCTGACATCCATCTCAACATTCTCATTTCTGCTACATCCATCTTCTCCTCTGTTTTCCTTATACTTGCTGTTTCTGTTCCATGTAACATAGCTGGTCTGACCACCATCTTATGAAATTGTCCCTTCAATTTCAGAGGAACCTTCTTGTCACAGAGGACCCCTGATGCAGACCTCCAGTCATCCTGCCTGAATTCAATGTCTCACTCTTGGTCCATGCTTCCCCTATCCTCTAATATGGATCCCAAGTACTTAAACTTCTGTACACCCTTTATTTCTTCCCCATCCAATCTTATGCTATTTCCACCATCCTCAGCAATACTGGAATGCATGTAATCGGTTTTTAATCTGCTTATTGTCATTCCTCTCTCCTCAAGTGCTGCTCTCCACGTCTCCCACCTCCTCTCCATCTCCTCCCTCCTCTCTGAACACAACACAATGTCATCTGCATGTAATATGCACCATGGCACTGCTTCTCTAACATCCTTGGTCATTACACCCTCACGATGTTGAAGATGAATTGGCTAAGTGCCAACCCCTGGTGTAATCCAGCTCTTGTCTCAAATCCATCTGTCTCTCCAACACTGCTTCTCACTCTAGTATACACATTCCTGTACATCTGAATAATTCTGACATACTTTTCCAGCACCGTCCTATCCCTTAAACATCTCCATATTTCTTGGGCTTGGCACTCTGTCACAGACCTTTTCAAGGTCTATGAATACCAGGTGTATGTCTCATTGTTTTTCTCTGAATTTCTCCATCAGCTGCCTTATACAAATTATTCCATCCGTTGTGCCACTTCCCTCCATAAATCCTAACTGTTCTTTCCCTATTCTCACTTCCTCTCTTAGCCTGCCATCTATTATTCTTTACAAAATCTTCAATGTGTGAGACATTAGTTGGATACCTCAATAATTACTGCAATCCGGGACATCATCTTTACCTTTAAATATTGGTATCAATATGCTTTCCCACCATTCTTTTGGTATCTTTTCTTGTTCAAATATTTTCACCGTCAGATCATACAAGATGTCCACTTCTTCCTCTCCTAAGGCTTTCCAAACTTAGACTGGGATTAAGTCGGGTCCTGTTGCCTTCCCATTCCTCATTCTTTTTAAGGCTCGTATCACTTCATCCCTAGAGATCCCCGTTACCATTCCCGTGTTTTACTTGTCCATCCTCTCTTACATGTCTTTCATTTTCTTCATTTAGCAGTTGCTCGAAATACTCTTTCTATCTTTTCAGGATGCCTTCTTTTTTTTTTTATAACCGTGCCATTCTTATCTTTCATTTGGTTAATATGGGTGATGTCCTTCGTTCTTTTATTTCTTACTTTTGACACTTTGAGCATCTTACTCAACCCTTCCTTTGTTTCCAGTTCTTTATAAACCTCGTCATATGCCCTGGTCTTAGCTTGAGCTACCACCCTTTTTACTTCTTTGTTTCTTTCTGTTAATCTTTCCCTGTCCTCTTCCAACTGTGACTCTTCAAATCTCTTCTTTGCCTCCCTTTTACCCTTCACCACTTCCCCCACCTCCTCCCCCCACCACCAGCTCTCCTTTTCCTCTCATACTATTCCAGATGTTTCCCCTAGTATCTCCTTTCCTTGTCTTCTAATCAGCGATGCATTATGCCTCCACCATTCTCCCACATCTTTAATTCCCAGATCAACCTCTCCTAGCACTCTTCACCAACCTCTCCTAGCACTCTTCACCTAAACACTCTTCCAATCATTATCCATCCCTAACAATTTATACTACTTGATTTTCTTTACCCCATTCAATTTGTTTTACTTTCTCTTTTCATCTTCAAATCCATACAAATGAACCTATGTTGGAAGGCCGCATGGTCACCTGGGATGACTATACAATTCCTAACTTCCACCAGTCTTGATCAATTGTAAAGGAGGTCATTTATTTGTGTGCATCTACCGCCACTCCTGTATGTTATCAAGTGCTCCCTCTTCTTTTTGAAGAACGTGTTCACTATTGCCATGTCAAAAGACATGGCAAAGTCTACTTTACTGTCTCCTGGGTTTCTCTCCCCTGATCCCATGTCCTCTATGCACACGTTCAATTACATTATTTTCATTTTCGACATGTCCATTAAAGTCTGCCCCCGCTACAATCCTCTCCTGCTCTTCCAGTTCTTGCGTTACCCCATTCATTTCGTTCCAAAAACAGGTCTTTTCTTCCTCTTTGCAGCCCACTTGTGGAGCATAAGCACTAATGATGTTCATTGTTCCCCCCCCTTAACATATCTTCACTCTTGTAATGCAGTCATTCTTTCTACTCACTTCCGTCACTGCATTCTTCATTTTCCCAGATAGCACTACACCAACACCATTCCTACCCTGCTTATTTGCTCCACTGTAGATTAGCTTGTAGTCATCCCCCAGCTCTTTGGCTTTATTACCCTTCCATCAAGTTTTCTGCACACACAAAATATCCACTCTCTTTATCCTTATCAACTTTGCCAACTCTCTTCCTCTTCCTGTCATAGACCCGATATTGAGCTGGCCTATTCTGATCACATTTAGAGCTCGCTTCTTTAGCTGCACTCACTCATGATGCAGTAGCCCTCGCCTTGTCACAGAGTTAGGGCAATGTATCTGTGTGCCATTTATGGAGTACACCCTAGCACTATTCTCATCAATATCACAACTCATTTCATTGGTTCTGTTGTGGATTTTTAGGGTCGAATGCCCTTCCTGACACCAACCCTCCCTATTTATCCAGACTTGGGACCGGCACCCGTTGACTCTGTAATGAAATTAATCATTTTTACGCTCAAGGACATGATCAGAGTCTGGCTCTCGCATGTGAAAACAGGTGGCTGGGAAGATACTCTAGCTGTGGACCTGGAGGGGATTTCTTGTCAAACAGGTTATTTATGACTCTCCACCATGCAGGTAGTTATACACAGGGATGCCTCCTTGACAGGTTGGGGAGACTCGGGGAAGATCGCCTGGTAACTAAAAGATGATTATCTGATTTAAGAAGGTGTCACATAAGTTTCCTGGAGCTGGTGGCCATAATCCTGATAACTGAAGTCTCTGAAGATGATCCACACCTTGTTGATCCTAGACAACATGACAGATGACATGTATCAGAAGGCTCAGTTCCTCTTAGTACAGTCATACTGTCTATCATATGGATGGCATCATTCATTAAGTGGCACTTGTTTTCAGTCTACCTCATAGAGTCACTCAGTATGACAATAGACTACATTTCAAGGTGTATCTTCAACTTCCAGTGTATGCATCTCCAGATCTGGACATTCGGGCAGTAGCATTCAGTGCATACTTACAGGACTAGAATATTTGGAAGGTAATACTGTATTCCTCATTCTGCCTTTGACCCACATTTTTTTATGAGTTGAGCACACAGCTACCCTTCATAAGAGCCACCTACCTTGTAGGCCAAATTGATCCAACAGTCATTAGTTCATTCTGATAAAACAGTGAATAAGGAAATCAGTTTCATTGACATCCAGTTTTGTATACCAGTTAGTAAGAGGGAAAGCTGTCCACACATCTTTCTTAAGTCGTGACCTTCATGTGTGTAGTATTTTCTAAGTCTGGTCTACCATGAAAATTATGCAGTTAACATTCCTATGTGCTTGATGCAGGGACCACAGGCTTCATCTGTCTTGTAATACCAATCCATATGCAAATGTGGTTGGATAGCCTCACACAGAGTCAGGTTGAAATTATGGTTAACATTTTTCTTAAATTTTTCTGATCCATCAGTTTGAGGGCATGCAGCTTGCTGCTACCACATTTACATCACTTTCAGTAACTACAGTATTTGGTATAAGCAAACATAATCCAGATTTCTCTGCCCCTCTCCATTGAATACATAGTACTTTTGATCTGCAGAGAGTGTAGAGGTGAGGGCTTTCATTCATTGGATCAGCCATTTCTGGAAGAAATGCCTGATCCAATCTATCTGAAAGATAGATTTCACAGTTGAGACAATATATAATCTAATAGATTTTTAATTTTTTCTTTGAAGTAACCATTCATTTGATATAATCTAATATTTTCAGTAAAATAAGTATAGTGAGTCTAGTAAGTTTTAACAGGTACCAGAGATGTTGCTGAGCTCTCTCTCTCTCTCTCTCTCTCTCTCTCTCTCTCTCTCTTTATGCATCCATCCTGAAGTGTATTTCTGGGCTCAGTTCGTGTCGCTGCGCGAAATAATCCTTTAGTTCATTATTTCTTAGGTAAATGATCTAACAAATACCAGAGAATAAACAAAATAAAGAAAAGGTCAGTATAACTGACTCGCTCACCCAAATAAAAGAAGGGCGTCGGTATGAACACTAGGGCGAGTGAGACATCTACCACGAACTTCTTGTCAATTAGAAATTTCCCACAACAAAATCCCTCAAGGAGAGAGCCGACCCACAGAACGGGGCAGCAACTACTACTACTACAACCCACGCTTAGGTGACTGCCGCGCCTCTGGTGCCCATCCTTTCAGTTAGAGGTCTACAAGATGCTTGTACTTTTCTTGCTCTTGTGTTTTTCGTGCTATGTCACGGATTTTTTGCCATTATGGAACGTTCTGCCATCGCATCAGCTAAGGGTAATTATCGCCCGAAAGGTTCCTGTTTAGTTCGTTCCTTCCTTGAGTCAGTATTTGCCGTTTTTTAGGTATAAATACAGATTCTCAGTCGGAAGCATGGCGGCATTGTTCTGCCTCGTGGCGGGTTCATTCTCGGTCTCCCATACCTGGAACCTTCCCTTATTTTCTGTGCGTCTCTAGACCTTTTTATGATTATTATTTTTGCTAGGGGATCTAGCCTGCATTGGTTTTATGTCATGCATGCACGTCTCCCTACCTTACGTAGGCATTATCTCTTCTATCCAGACCCTAGCCATAGCTCTTAGTATCGGCCCAGGCTAGCTTTGAGTGGTAGACTTTCTTTGGGGTTAGTCGTACACTCCTGGATTTTTTCTCTTCCTATATTTATTTCCCCTACTTTTGTGTTATTTTATTTATTTTATTTTATATTGCTTTAGCCTAGGGCGTCTGGTACGTTATCTTAGCCTAGGTTTTATGGTCCCATGGTCCCCATCAGTTTTGTTGCTTCCTTATTATCAGTTTTGTTGCATCAAGTTGTTGCATCTTTCTGATCAGTTTGGTTGCATTAGCCTAGGCTATCGATTTCGTTGTTTATATCGTGTTATCGTGCCGTGGTCACCCTGTGATCGCGGTACAGCCAGACGCCCGTCCCAGTCACCTTGCCCTCCCCCCGCTCTCCCATAGAGTTGGGGGGAGGGAGGTCTGTCCTTGCTCGCTCCATCCGGGCCCGTCTCCCTCTCTCCCTACGCGGAGGGAGTAGGGGAGGCTGGACAGACACTTGACTGGGAGTGACCTTGTCTCTCTGCTTCACGGTGCTCCGCTGTGGCGAAGTTGGGGGGTTGGCCTCCCCCCTCCTTTGTTGCTCCGTCGCTCCACTGTAGGCTCGAGTTCTGTTTCACCCCCTCGCCTTCTCCCCCGTGATGTCGGTTCTCTGTTTTCTTCCCGGAGCTCCGCCGATTGCGGGGGAGGGAGCTAGGTAGCCCCGCCTACTGGCGGACTTCATGCGTACAGTCGGTCACTTTTGCTTTAACCATCCCATCTCTCCGGCGCAGCCGGCGGAGACGGACATCACCGCGATTCGGAATCGTCCTCCGAAAATTTTGTGCTATTTTATGCTTAAGTTAATTATAAGTTATTTATAAGTTATCTTAAGCTGGGTCCCTCCCTTGCCCTCTGTTTTCCTACTTCGCCTATCAAGGCGGTAGGGGAGGGGTTATGCCCAAAAAATTTTCACTCTCCGGCATGCAACGGAGTTCTAGAGTAGCCCTGTAAGTGTTATAGTGATACTCATGTATCCTTCCACTTACAGACTACCAACTGTGAGCACCCGGGGTGCAATGCCGTACTCCAGGACCCCTGTGGGCATGAAGTCTGCAGGTCCCACGCTCCGTGCGCGACTCCTCACGGGAATCTGCAGGTCTGGTCCCACGAAACATGTACGATCTGCTATGATCTTGTGAGTCAGTTTTTGGACGGGGTAAGTATTTCCAGCTGTATATATAGGATATAAATACTGAATTATATCTTAAGTCTAAGTTTGAAATATGTCTTTTAAGCTTAAGTTCTCCATATTATTGTGAAATATATGCCGGAAATGTGTAGGCTTAAGGCTCTATTTTAGTCTAAGGTTGAACCTCAACTTTAAACTAAAAACTAATAGACACCCTCTCTTCCAGGCTACCACGGTTAGAGAGACCGCCCTTGCAACCTTGAGGGCTTGGGTCGGCGGCTTCGGCAAGAACGCCGCCAAGGGACAGCCCTACATCCTAGAAAAGAGGATGGCTGTCCTGCTGTTCCCCGGCGGCAAGTCGACGGGGTACGTCGACCCGGCGGAGGCAGCCCCGACGATGACGACAATCCAGCGGCAGGTCGCCGCATGTATAAAGGAACCAGGCCAGGACATTTCAGCAGAAGTTGCCACACTGGATCTTAATGTTGAACCGATGGTAGGTGTAGACGACCTGTTGGTCGAGGTAGGTACGTTGGACGCTCAAGGGCTTCCCTTGGGCGCCTCTGGATCTTCTTCTCCCGCTATTTCTACTGCTTCCTTCCAAGGCTTTACGGGAGCTGAGCTCTCGTATTCTACGCCTAGCGCTTCTGTGAACCTAGTGAAGGGCACAGGGCGCAGAAAACCCTAATGAAGGCGTCGTCGTCGTCCAAAAAGGCTTCGTCGACGTCATCATCTCGTAAGTCTTCGGCTTCAAATCCCGGAGCAGAGAAGGGTAAATCTTCTGCTTCGGGCTTTAGAGCTTCTAAGAGCAAGTCCTCCAAGGAGAGGCCCCATACTCCGGCGGAGTCAACGGTGTCTCCTCCTCCTGAGGTATCTCTAGCGAGTTACCCTTCCACCTCTGCATCTGCTCCTACCTTTGATCCCAACGCTTTCTCCGTCGGGATGATGCAGCAGATGGGGGATTTGGTAGGCTCATTGAGGACAAGTATGGAGCAGATGTTCTCACAGTTATCCGACAGGATCACCACTCAGGAGAACCTAATGTCCGGTTTTAACCAGGCCCCTCAAGCTACCTCCCCGGCACCTGGTGTTGGCCTGATCCAGCTTCCTCCCCATGATTCTCTTCCTCCTTTCACGATGAACAACCCCTGGAGAGTGGCTTCCTACGCCCCTTTCCAGGACGGACTCATTTCCATCCCGGAGTGCGGTACTCGAAGGATTGAAGACTTCGAGTTTTACCCGGAGAATCTTCAGCCGCCGTTCATTGGCTACACCAGGCTGACGGAGGCAGCTAAGACCAGGGAGGATAAGGTCCTGAGGGAGACAGTGCTGTACTCCCGGGACCAGGCTCAAAGAGAGTGGCTTCGGTGCTTAGAGGAGATGGACTGCTCTAACACCAGGATTCAGGCTTTCAAGAGTCCCTTCACCATCTTTACGATGGAGGAAGAGGCCCCTCCCCTTCTTAACAAAGATCGCCGCTGTTACCATCCCAGCTGGCTTGAAGGGAGAACCCTTGCCTCAATTAAGGGAAGCAGATCCCACTTCTCCTTTGCTCCCTTCGCTTGGATATTTGTGGGAGGATTTACCAAACACCTTTTCGGCAGGCAAGCTCAAGCCGGACTGCGCCATGGACCAGTTCGGCAAGAAGCTACCAAGACTTCCTGATAGCCTCATTCAAGCTGAGTTTGAGGCTAAGACTAGGCTTGCCAGGTCTATGAACACCATGGCAATGACAGAAGTAGCGGCTATATCCTACGCTTCAGAGCCGCTCTTCAAATTATTGACCAAATCGCAGACTTGTATGGTCCAATCGGACTTGTACGAGTTTGTGACAGCGAGGGTCAATTGTCGGAAGCATGTCCTCCAGGAAACAACTATTGGGCATGAGCTGAATAAGCTGCTTTCTTCAAACATCTGGGGGGCAGACCTCTTCCCGGAAGCAATGGTTAAGGAGGTCCAGAATGAAGCAACGAGGCTCAACCAGAGCCTCAAGGATCGTTTGGGCCTCACTGCTAAGAGGCGCCAAGATCAGCCTTTGGCAGGCAAAAAGCTGAAAAAGGCTAGACGGTTTCAGCCTTATCAGAAGAAGCCTCAACGCTTCAACCAGGCTGTGTCAGCTGTGCCGATCGTTCAGGCAGGCCAGCCTTCTACATCGAAAACACCGGCTCAACCCATCTACGGGATTTCCCCTCAGGCTCAGCCTTCCACTTCCTACGCTGTCTCCCTGGCCTTTAACCAGGTGTTCGAGGGCCAAGCCTTCCAACACTATGACCGGTTCGCCAGGGGAGGTAGGGCTAGAGGATCCTTTCGTCAGAGAGGATCAGGAAGGTCGCTCAATAGGGGAAAGCACTTCCGTGGAGGCCGCGGAGGTCACTCAACCCAGCAGCAGTGAGATCTCCAAGGCAGGAGGGAGGCTGTTTCTCTTCCGGCATCGGTGGGGATTCAGCAAATGGGCACAAAGCATTGTGTCGAAAGGCCTGAGTTGGATTGGAGGCCCCCCTCCACCCAGACCGTTCCTTCAACTTCCATCGAAAGAACTGATGGAGTATGCGGAGGAGCTCCTTCAGAAAGGAGCAATAGCGAGAGTCAAGAGATTAAAGTTTCAGGGTCGCTTGTTCAGCGTACCAAAGAAAGGCTCATGAAAAAGAAGGGTAATCTTAGACTTGTCCCGCTTAAACTTGGCCATTCGCTGCGACAAGTTCAAAATGCTGACTATCTCGCAGGTGCGGACCTTACTTCCCCGTGGGGCCGTCACCACCTCTATCGATCTTACAGACGCATACTATCATATCCCTATTGCAAGACACTTTCGCCCTTATCTGGGCTTCAGGCTGGGAGACCAAGCATTCTCCTTCAAGATAGTTCCTTTCGGTCTGAATGTAGCACCCAGAATATTCACGAAATTGGCGGAAGTAGTCGTTCAGCAACTGAGGTCTTAAGGGATAATGGTAGTAGCGTACCTCGACGACTGGTTGATTTGGGCACCAACAGTCGAGGAATGTCGCAAAGCCACAGCGAAGGTCATTCAATTCCTGGAATATCTAGGGTTCCAGATAAACAGGACAAAGTCAAGACTCACTCCGGAGTCCAGCTTTCAATGGCTGGGCATTCAATGGAATCTATCTTCTCACACTTTGTCGATTCCACTAGCCAAGAGGAAAGAAATAGTGAAGTCAGTGAAGCAATTTCTAAGGCACAAATATGCTTCAAAGAGAAACCAGGAAAGAATCCTAGGTTCCCTTCAGTTTGCCTCAGTGACAAACATCTTGATGAAAGCCAAACTGAAAGACTTAACCAGGATCTGGCGCTCAAGAGCAAATGTCAGATCCAGGGACAAGTTGTCAGCAATTCCGCAGATTCTCTGGAATCATCTACGCCCTTGGACAAAATTGAAGAACCTGTCCATGTCGGGAATCACTATCCACACAGACGCTTCATTAAGCGGCTGGGGAGGATATTCTCAGTTCAAGAAAGTTCAAGGAACATGGTCACCCCAATTCCGCCAGCTTCACATAAATGTATTGGAAGCAATGGCAGTGTTCCTGACTCTCATATAAAGTTAGTTCTGGACAGCGCAGTGGTAGTTCACTGCATAAACAGGGGAGGCTCCAAGTCAAGACACCTGAATCATGTCATGGTAGCCATCTTTTCCCTGGCGGACAAGTTCAGTTGGCACCTCTCCTCCACCCATCTGGCCGGAGTGAGAAATGTCATAGCAGATGCTCTATCCCGTTCAGTTCCTCTGGAGTCGGAATGGTCACTGGACAACAGTTCGTTCCAATGGATTCTCCGGAGGGTACCAGGCCTGCAAGTAGATCTGTTTGCATCTCAAACGAACCACAAACTTCCCTGTTATGTGGCTCCCAACCTGGACCCTCTGGCCTATGCCACGGACGCCCTGTCCATAGATTGGAACAACTGGGAGAGGATTTATGTCTTTCCTCCGGTGAATCTTCTCCTGAAAGTGCTGAACAAACTCAGGACGTTCAAGGGTCAGATAGCTCTAGTAGCTCCGGACTGGCCGAAGAGCAACTGGTACCCCTTGCTGCTGGAATTGGGTCTTCGTCCTCTTCGAATTCCCAATCCCAGACTCTCCCAGTCAGTACAAATGAAGACTGTGTTTGCTTCCTCAGGAATTCTCAAAGCCCTAACTTTATGGACTTCATGAAATTTGCGGCCAAGAGGGATGCAAATATCGATCCACAAAATATCCTTTTCCTGGAATCAGATAAAAGGGATTCAACTTTGAGGCAGTATGACGCTGCAGTTAAAAAGTTGGCATCCTTCCTGAGGGAATCAGACATTGAAATCATGACAATCAATTCGGCTATATCCTTTTTCAGATCCTTATTTGAAAAAGGGTTCGCAGCTAGTACTATTACGACAAACAAGTCAGCCTTGAAGAAGATTTTCAGTTGGGTTTTAACATAGACTTGACAGACTCTTACTTTTCGTCTATTCCCAAGGCTTGTGCTAGACTTAGGCCTTCAGTAAGGCCTACTTCAGTGTCATGGTTTCTAAATGATGTTCTAAAACTGGCTTCGGATACAGGTAATACGACATGTTCATTTATAATGCTCTTAAGAAAAACATTATTTTTATTAAGCTTGGCTTCAGGAGCTAGAATTTCAGAACTGTCGGCGCTATCCAGAGATGCGGGTCATGTAGAATTTCTTCCTTCAGGAGAAGTTCTGCTTTCTCCGGATCGCAGCTTTTTAGCAAAAAATGAGGATCCTTTGTTGAGGTGGGAACCATGGAAGGTTATACCCCTTCCCCAAGATCTTTCTCTTTGTCCAGTAACGACCTTACGAGCCTTTCTGTCTAGGACATCCTCATCCTCTTCGGGTCCCCTCTTTAGGAGAGAAAAGGTGGTACTTTATCAATTAAAGGTATTAGGCAACAGATCCTATACTTTATTAAGCAAGCTAACCCTGAATCCTTCCCCAAGGCACACGATGTCAGGGCAGTGGCCACCTCAATCAATTACTTTCAACATATGAATTTTGATGATTTGAAAAAATATACTGGATGGAAATCGCCGACAGTATTTAAACGTCACTACTTGAAGTCTTTGGAATCTCTAAAATTTTCAGCAGTTGCAGCTGGTAACATAGTTTCCCCTGACTCTGCTCAGTAGTTTAGTTGAAGATCCAGATCTCCTTTCTACCTACCTCAGCCAACAGTTTGTCTAACCTACCATGTTCCTCTACACTTGCCCTTGAGTCTTAGCTGCTCTTGTGATGGTCTAGTGGGTGTCCCTTATTTTTATGCTAGGGTCACCCACAATTGATTGTACATACTAACATTAAGGTGTGGTCCCCTTATTTTTATGCTAGGGTGCCACATCCCCATTACCAATGGTTTATTGTATTTGGTATTGATATCTAGAAAACTTATTTGGTGTGTTTTTTAGATTAAGATTTTCACACACATGGTTTATTGTATTTGGTATTGATATCTATAAAACTTATTTGGTGTGTTTTTTAAATTAAGATTTTCACACACATGTTTATTTCGTATTCAACCCTGTAACTGGTGTAAAGACTTTGTAAATAATTTTAGTTATAAGTTACTTTTAATTATTGTTCTCTATTCAGAATTGTATGAATAATTTGTATAATATTTTGTTACAATTATAGTATGTAGTTGAATTTTAGTTTTATTGAGACCTTCTTTATTTTCAATCTTGTGCTAATTCTCTGGTATAATTTCGCGCAGCGACACGAACTGAGCCCAGAAAAAGGATTTTGACGTAGGAAAAATCTATTTCTGGGCGATTGGTTCGTGTCGCCCAGCGAAATAATCCCACTCTCCCAACCCTTCGCTCAAGATTGATTGCTAACTTCAGGATGGCCACCAGAGGCGCGGCAGTCACTTAAGCGTGGGTTGTAGTAGTAGTAGTTGCTGCCCCGTTCTGTGGGTCGGCTCTCTCCTTGAGGGATTTTGTTGTGGGAAATTTCTAATTGACAAGAAGTTCGTGGTAGTGGTCTCACTCGCCCTAGTGTTCATACCGACGCCCTTCTTTTATTTGGGTGAGTGAGTCAGTTATACTGACCTTTTCTTTATTTTGTTTATTCTGTGGTATTTGTTAGATCATTTACCTAAGAAATAATGAACTAAAGGATTATTTCGCTGGGCGACACGAACCAATCGCCCAGAAATAGATTTTTCCTACGTCAAAATCCTTTTTTTGTCATAGTTCATAAGTTGCCAGATTTGGAATTATGGATATACTCATTGGACTATCGGTGAATGTTTTGCTTAATAGTTGAAAGCAAGTTCGAAAGGGATTTTTGTTTTAGTTCAGAAAAACAGCATTACTATTCTGCATGCATACTAACAAAATTATTTTCTCTTAGCAGCAGTGACAACGTTGGTGGTGTTGACAGCAGAAGTGGTAGTGATAAATACTCTAGTGGCTCTGTACCAGTTAATGAGAGTGACTGCAGACGCACTGCTGTACGTAGAAGAGATGAAGGGGAATACGATGGAAGCACCCCAGGAACAGCAACAGGACCACTATCAGGACACTCAAGTAGCCACAGCTCAGGTATCTTTACAGTTTCAATTATCATAGGAGGCAAAATATGAATTCATATAAATATAGAGTTAAAACCATTGCTTTATTGAAGCATAGCAGTTCATCTCATGAGGGCAACTAATTCATTATTTGCCAGGAGTATAGCCATGTTCCTTTAGTATTAGGAGATCTCCTCAGATGAGGTAAGGCCGAAATAGTTTTGTTGCCTTTATTCAATAATTGAGCCTTTACATAGCATTCACCAACGTAAATTTCATTTTTAGTTGTTTTTTTTTACCTCATCCTTTCCCTTGTCTCATGTTTCTTTGTAAACAGAATGTTAGGTTTGTTACATCATTTTAGTAATTTTGTGATTACATACAAATACTTTTATAAAAAAAAAAAAGAGATTATTTACTACAGTAAGATCTTGGCTTACGTCATATTGTGGTTAGTATTCCTTGGCATCTCCCATAAATTTATTTTTATTGAAAAATTCTTCTTGCATCTCTCTCTCTCTCTCTCTCTCTCTCTCTCTCTCTCTCTCTCTCTCTCTCTCTCTTCTCTCTCTCTCTTACAGAATCCATTTATGTATACTGTATTGATTTAGTCACCATAAAAATATTTAAAATCCAAATTTTTTTTTTACGTGGGCAACTCAAAACCTCCATGCTTTATTACCGTAGCAATTTTTCTGGTAACAATGTATCTCTCTCTCTCTCTCTCTCTCTCTCTCCTCTCTCTCTCTCTCTCTCTCTCTCCTCTCTCTCAGTGAAATATGAATTGCTGTAGTTTAATCTTTTATGCACAAAATTAAAAATAATTCCATTAATAAAGTAGTTTCTTATAGCTTCTTATAGGAACTAAATTATTTTCCTAAATAATTCTTTCGGTAATAAGCATTCCTCAGCTGATTCTCAGAACATAAACATTGTGACGAACATTCTTCAAAAGACATAAATACACTTTGAATACAGTATTTTGCTGTGGTTATACATTAATATTACAGTTCATTACTGTAATTATTACAGTAAATAATTTTTTATCATAAATGTACTATTTATTCACAAAATATACATACAGTCATCTCTTGTCCATTGCGGGGGTTGAGGTTCTAGAACCCCCACGGTAGGTGAAAACCACAGTAGCGACTTATATTTATTGTAGTATTTACTGTATACATATATATTTTAAGGTTGTATAAACCCTCCCCACTCATACACTGTTATTAACCTTTCCCACACTCTTATAAATACGTACTTCCTGTGCACTTAAACACTTTCTGTACTCTTAAACCTATTTAATACTTCACAGAACAGAGGAACAAAAGTGCTAAAAATTATCTTGTTTGTGTGCAAGTTACAATGGTTTGTGTACAAGTTACAATGATTTACTCATTTTGGAGTATCAATATTAATAAAGTTAAAACATTAATATGTTATTTCACTTACAGAATCCATTTCGTTTACTATATTATTATTTTGATCTGTTATCATTGTAATAGTATGTATTAAACACCTGATTGTCCCTGTGATGGTAATTGCTTCATAGCAAAGGAAGATAAAGGAAAGGAGAACGCATTTTCGAGAAGTTCGGCAGTAAGGAGGCTTTCGCGCCTGTGTTGGAGGCGCCTGTCTTCGTGGTTGTTCTAGAATCGTCGGGCGTGTTGTGGAGCGCAAAAACGCGCCAATGTTACGTGAGAAACGCCGCGATTTTCAGATGCAATACCTCGTCTAGATTCATCTAAGAAGTTCTAGAAATCCCTGGAGTCGGTGACGTTCGCCGTAGGCTCCGCCCCCAGAGTGCCGTATTAATACGACAAACGAACTTTGGAGAGCAGTGATCGTAGAAGAGAGAGAGATCATAAAAGAGAGAGATCACCAGTTAGTCACAGAGCCACAGATCAGATTATCAGTGAGAGATCAGCAGCAGTGATCGTCAGAGACTAGAGACGAAGGAACCGACGAAGTATCAATCAAAAGAAGAGTTATTCGAGAGTTGGTTGGATATTGGTCTAGTCGTCTTCAGGTGTGGTCTACCCGTTTTGTATCTCGACGGTCGGAGCAGACTTCAGAGAAGAAAAGGTCCTGTTACCGGTGTTGGGGAATTCCTGCCTTACAAGAAGATTAGTTTCTGCAATACGGAGTCAAGGGGACGTCCTCAATCGCCGATCTACTTTTATGAAGCCAGCGCGTCGAATTGCCAAATCGATTAGCAAGTATTTTAATTGCCTCGCTGTTCCCAGTTCGATGCAGTTGTAAGATTCTATCTTTTTATGTAAATAGGAGATACCATTCTGCATTTACCTTTGTTAGTAAGCTTGTAAATAAACCTTTGTTGTGTTAGTGTTTCTTTCTATATTCGTATCCCCAGTTTCAACTGTGTTGATATATTTTTTTTTTATTATTTCATATCGAACATGAAGCGGACCTCTCTTAGAGGCCGTAACATTGTGTCGACCCTTAACCAGGATATTTCGACACCGTAACATTGTCTCTGAGATCTCCAGATCCGTAATATTTGTGGCGACCTTGCCTAGGCTATCAACACCATAACAGATTGAAACAGGGAGGATATAGAAAGAATCAGAATGAGTGAGATGATGAAAGAGATTATTGAGTTAGGCAAGCTACTAGGTCTAGAAGGGAATGATCTCCGTGAGTATGTTGAAAAGAAAGAAAGAGAAAAGTATGAGAGAGAGAGAGAAGTAATGAAAATGCAGCAAGAGAGAGAAATGTTGTTAATGCAGCAGGAAGAAAGAGAAAAAGTACGTATGCATGAGCAGGAGGAGAGAGAGAAAGAACGCATGCATGAGCAGGAAGAGAGAGAGAAAGAGCGTATGCATGAGTTGGAAATCGCTCGGTTAAGACAAAGCACTCTAAACAGTCAGTCAGGCCAGAACGAAAACAAAACTGATAGGTTAGGTATGAGTGCAGTGTTAAAATTAGTACCAAAGTTCGATGAGGAAGATGTTACGACATATTTCATGTGTTTTGAGAAGTTAATGGAAAGAGTAGGTTGTCCTAAAGGAACGTGGACTTTATATTTGCAGTCAGTTTTGAGTGGTAGGTAATTATCACATTCCTCTAAGGAGGAATGTGATAATTACGATATCGTGAAAGAAACCGTTCTTAGTGCATATAGGTTAGTACCGGAGGCATACCGTAAGAAATTTAGAAATTTGAGAAAGGATGAAAATATTATGTATGTAGAATACGGTAAGAACTTAGAAAGGCTGTTTTTTGATTGGTTAACTTCTGCTAAGTTGATGATTTTGATAGTTTGAAGAACTTAGTGTTGTTAGAAAACTTCAAACATAACGTGTCCCCTGAGATTAAGCTTTATATAGAGGATAGGCGAGAAGTATCTTTTGCAGGAGCAACTAGGCTTGCTGACGAATATATTCTAACTCATAATTTGAGTGTTAGTAAGAAACGAAATGATCCTTCTTTCTGGTAGAGTACAAAGCAGTAAAGGTTTCAGTCCTAGTAATAGCAATGCGAGTAAAAGTGACTATTCCTGTTATACATGCGGAAAACCTGGTCATACGTCTAAGGTTTGTAAGAGTAGAATGGCATCTAGTGGCTCAGAATTAACTTGTTTCTGATGTAATGGGAAAGGGCATTTAGCGAAGAATTGTGCAGTAGAAAGGAAGGACGGTAAGAAACCAGTGTCTCTAGTTAACCTTTCGTCAAGTAGGGATGATGTGATGAGAGAAACTAGGAAAGTTTTTGGCGAATTTCTGTCGGAAGGCGTAGTTTCCTCTCTTGGAGGAGTAGATTCGAGAGAAGTGGTCTTGCTTCGAGACACAGGGGCCGCTGTATCACTGATAAGGAGTGAGTGTGTGCCGAACAAGGCAGAAATCAATATGAAAGAGAAAGTCATGTTAGGTGGATTTCCTAACACTTGTGTTCTTTGTCCTTTGTTGAAGTTGAATTTAGAAAGTCAGGTAGTGTCAGGAGAGTTATTGTCGGTAATGACTTAGCTTTATCCAAGAATGTGAATCCTGTTGTGAGGGATATTCCGGTGCCTGAAATGGTAGTAACTAGGTCGGGTTTAGATACAGACGTAGACTACTGTCATGATAAGTTCGTGGATTCGAACGAGTGTAAGTTCGTAGATTCGAACGAGTGTAAGTTCATAGATTCGAACGTGAGTGAGTTCGTGGATTCGAACGAGTGTGATAGAGGTAGCGAGGTTGATCTTGGCATGAGTGTGGCTGAGAGACCTAACTCTATCGTGGACAGTGTTAGCCAAAGGGAAGGCGTAGCTGTCGAGAGTAACGTTGTAAATGTACCTGTATCTAGTCCTAGTTACGGTGATGAATTAGGCTCTAATATTTTGGATGAGGATGAGCTAGTCAAGTTGCAGAAAGAGGATGAGACACTAACCCGAATTTTTGAGTGTGAGCTGGATGATTATCTCGATTATGTGTGTAAGGAAACTTTTTGTTTAAAGGACGAAATTTTGTGTCGTTATGTTCGACCTAAGTCAGGTAGTAAAGGGGGAATCACAGAAAAATTAGTAGTTTCTAGGAAGCTTCATGAATTAGTTTTGAAGTTAGCACATGATGAGAAAGGACATTTAGGAGTAAATAAAACTTTCAAGTGTATTAGTAGGGCGTACTTTTGGCCTAAGATGAAAAATGACGTGAAGAGGTATGCTTTAAGCTATCATGAATATCAAATTGCCGGGAAACCGATTCAAGTAATTCCCAGAGTTCAGTTGTGTAATATTCCTTCAGTAGGCGAATCTTTTGATAATGTATTTATGAATATGTTCGAAACTTTGCCAAGAAGTAAGGGTAGAGATGATTGCATAACTAATCTTGATTATTATGAAAACAATTTAAGAGATGTTTGGCAGCTTGCGGAGGAGAACGGAAGCGCTTGGCACTTAGCGAAAGAAAACCCGAACGGAAGTCAAGGGGAAACTAAAGAGAAACCTCATCTTAGAGCCAAAGAGAGAAGTTTGTGTGTAAGAGATAAACTTTTAGTACTAGTCTCGAGAGAAAGTCCATTTTTACCTTATAAGTACGAAGGTCTTTATTCAGTACTACATTATAGAATTAATGTGGGTAAGAGTAGAGCAAAGACAATGAATGTAAATTTGCTTCAGAATTATAAACAACGCCCCGTGCCATGGCCTCCGCCCGTGTAACAGTGTTATTACTGAGTGAGTTTAGTTTTGAGAAAAACACAAGAGGTGTTTTAATCAGAGTTCAGAAAACGGAAATAGTAAGAGAGAAGGATAATGTTATAGCAGATAGCCTCTCTAGAGTTTTCAGAATGAGTAGCCTAATAACCGTTTTCTGTTATCGCACGAGTGAGTGTGTGAGTGGAGGAGCATGCATGTTTGACTGGATTAAAGCTTTATACAGAATTGTTTCCCCGCTGTTTAATTCTTGCTTCTCTTTAGCAAAAAATAAAATCAATTGATTTCATTTTTTTTTTTCTCTTTTGGGGGGGCGTGTGATGGTAATTGCTTCATAGCAAAGGAAGATAAAGGAAAGGAGAACGCATTTTCGAGAAGTTCGGCAGTAAGGAGGCTTTTGCGCCCGTGTTGGAGGCGCCTGTCTTCGTGGTTGTTCTAGAATCGTCGGGCGTGTTGTGGAGCGCAAAAATGCGCCAATGTTACGTGAGAAACGCCGCGATTTTCAGATGCAATACCTCGTCTAGATTCATCTAAGAAATTCTAGAAATCCCTGGAGTCGGTGACGTTCGCCGTAGGCTCTGCCCCCAGAGTGCCGTATTGATACAACGAACGAACTTTGGAGAGCAGTGATCGTAGAAGAGAGAGAGATCGTAAAAGAGAGAGATCACCAGTTAGTCACAGAGCCACAGATCAGATTATCAGTGAGAGATTAGCAGCAGTGATCGTCAGAGAGAGACTAGAGACGAAGGAACCGACGAAGTATCAATCAAAAGAAGAGTTGTTCGAGAGTTGGTTGGATATTGGTCTGGTCGTCTTCAGGTGCGGTCTACTGTGTTATCTCGACGTCGAGCAGACTTCAGAGAAGAAAAAGTCCTGTTACAGGCGTTGGGGAATTCTTGCCTTACAAGAAGATGAGTTTCTGCAATACGGAGTCAAGGGGACGTCCTCAATCGCCGATCTACTTTTATGAAACCAGCGCGTCGAATTGCCAAATCGATTAGCAAGTATTTTAATTGCCTCGCTGTTCCCCCAGTTCATGCAGTGTAAGATTCTATCTTTTTATGTAAATAGGAGATACCATTCTGCGTTTACCTTTGTTAGTAAGCTTGTAAATAAACCTTTGTTGTGTTAGTGTTTCTTTCTACTATATTTGTATCCCCAGTTTCAACTGTTTGTGTTGATATATTTTTTTTTATTATTTCATATTGAACCTGAAGCAGACCTCTCTCAGAGGCTGTAACATTGTGTCGACCTTTAACCAGGATATTTCGACACCGTAACATTGTCTCTGAGATCTCCAGATCCGTAACAGTCCCACATATTCTGTAATGTGTATGTTCTGAGAATCAGCTGATTGAAGCTCACTTTACCAAAAGAATTAGGAAATTAATTTTTTACTTGCTAAAAGAAACACATTGATAATGCAATTACGTATTGTTTTTAATTATGTACATAAAAGTTTTTTATACAGTATAATTCATATTTCATTAAAAGAGAGAGAGAGAGAGAGAGAGAGAGAGAGAGAGAGAGAGAGAGAGAGAGAGAGAGAGAGAGAGCGCAGCAGGCTTGTGACAAGAGTCACTACAGCAGCTGTTGAAAACAATTGACTTGAACGGCTAGGGAGGAAAATAACAATACTATTGTTGTGTTGCGTGGGTACATATGAAATTGGGTTCTAAATATTTTTATGGCGATTAGAGATGAAACATCAACAGTGATAAAATATTCTCTTGTGTACTGTAATATGTGTGATGATCATAGAGTAAAATACTAAATTTGTAAAGTCACAGATGTTGGGACAATGGTTTCTTTTCATATGCATATTACGATAATAATAGATCAACATTTCACTTAATGTTGATCAAAGTTCTGTTGAAATTTTGAAGTTTTTCATTAAAAGATAACGTATATGAGAGAGAGAGAGATCTTGGTGTGTATGTACATTGGTAAGCTGTTTGGTGATTTTGTGGAATTTAGCATTTTATATACAGTGGTACCTCGTTTGTCGAACGTTTTTATGTCGAACTTTCCGTTTTTTGAATGAAATTTTTGAGAAAATTTTGTATTGTTTGTCAAACAAATGCTCATACTTTGAACTGACTGATTACCTAGTTTATACTTGTATTTGACGGCCTACTGGGTCTTACAAGTTAAACTGTATTAATTTGTTTTCATTTACAATATATAGTTTAATGATAACCATATTCAACAAAATAAATAAATATATAAAGCATTTAATATAAAATTTAGCTTTCAATATAAAATTTAGCTTTCAATATAAAATTTAGCATAAAAGATGTATAAAATTGTACATTACTGCAGTGACGTCACGCCCAGCTGACTGGAGACTGAACAAGGGAGCGTTGATATGTTGAAGAGAGGAGGAGAAGAGAGAGTTAAAATATTGCTGTATGTATGTAAAAGCAATAACAATTCACATAAAAAATGGAAATTTTCCAATGAATTTAGTGTATGATAAAATATGAAATCAATCAATGGCATTACAGAAAAAAAAAGAAAAAAAAAAAGCTTAATTGAACATGTTCGGTTCGTCGAGTGACATGGTCTGGTTGAACAATATTAACAAAATAGTAAATGAAAGAACGAAGCTTTTCACAATAAAATTTAGCATAAACGATTAACAAAATCATTCGTCATTGTGGTGATACACAGCTAACTTGAGGTAGAGGGGGGGGGGGAGCATTGATATTTTTGAGGAATAATGAATGAATGATTTTAAGTTATTGTTGATCATAATATTGTTGTGGAGAGAAGAGGAGACAGTAATATCTTTACTATAGTAATATATATGTATGTATAAGCAGTACCAATTCACAT
>NC_061108.1:44074429-44131929 GCF_015104395.2 Macrobrachium nipponense
AGATGGAGGGCTGAGGCTGTGGGGATAGTCACATAAATTGGCTGTGATTGACCTTTAGAAGTGGAGGGTTGGGCTGTCTGCACTAACGGTACGCTGGAACTTGTTGAGGAAAGCGTGGTTGCTTTTTCTGGTAAGGTTGAAACGCCTGGGTTTCCTTTGTCCCTTACCTTAGGTAGTCAGGTCTTGCCTCCTCTTAGCCGTAAGGCCCCAACGATCCTTAAGGCTCTGGTTCAACCTCGTAGCCTCTGACTGGACTTCCTTAACCATAGCTTCTGGGAAGAGATCTGCTCCCCAGATGCTAGACGAGAGTAACCTATTCGGTTCATGCCGGTGATGGTTGCCTCTTGTAGGACATGCTTCCTACAATTCGTCCGAGCAGTGGCAAACTCAAACATATCTGACTGTACCGTTTGAGTCAGGGCTTTGGTCATGAGCTTAAAATCGGTTCTGATCCATAAGCCATGGTAGCTAACCATCAGACATAGCCATAGAATTGATGGATCTGGCTAGTCGCGATTTTTGCGTCAAAATTCAGCCTGAATAAGGCTATCTGGGAGCCGCCTGGGTAGCTTTTCACCAAACTGCTCCATAGCACAGTCCGGTTGAGTTTGCCAGCTGAGAATGTGTTCGGCAAGTCTTCCCACAATTCTCCAACTGAGGGGAGCAACGGAGATGTGGGATCTGCTTCCTTCAACTGCGGTATAGGTTCCCCCTTCTTCTGGGCCGCTGGGATGGTCGACCTCGCGATCTTGGTTAGGAACGGGAGCGGGGTACTCTCATCCATTGTGAAAATGGTAAAGGGACTCTTAAATGGTTGTATCTTGGTGTTAGAACAATCCATGTCCTCTAAACACCTGAACCATTCTCTCTGAGCCTGGTCTCGTGAATAGAGGACTGTCTCCTTAGGTACCCTATCGTCCCGCACCATAGCCGAAGGCGTGAGCCTTGCGTAGCCTATGAACGGAGGCGGGTGGAGGTCTTCCGGGTAGAACTCGAAGTCCTCTATTCTTCGAGTCCCCAAATTCCGGTATAGAGATGAGACCGTCCTGGAAGGGGGACGTATGACGCTACTCTCCATGGGTTGTTCATAGAGAACTGAGGTAGTGAGTCATACGGAGGAAGTTGAGATCCACTTGTGATGGAAAGTGGAGGAGAGGCTAGAGGAGCTTCTCTCAGCCCGGCTATAATGGAGTCCTGGGAAGTAATCCTATCGACAGACGAGAGATCATTGTTCCATGCTACTCTTTAGGGACCCAACCAGGTCACCCACACCTGTTGCAACAGGCCAGCATTGGAGTCAAAGCCGGAGCTGCTGCGGAGGTTGGAGGGGAGGCTCTGAATCGGAACAACGGATAGCGGAACGGTGACTCTGCCGGAGTGCGAGATCTCTCTCTGGAGGATTTACTCCTCGAGGACTTAGAGCCGGAGCTAGAAGCCTTAGACCTGGCTGCTCCGGGATTCCCAGCCGGAGACTTACGGGAGGAGGATGAAGCCGAAGTCGTCTTCTTAGACGACGACGACGTCTTAGTCAAGGTCATCACTTTAGCCTTGACCTTAGGCTAACCGAAGCGTCAGGAGGAGAATGTATTTCGTCACCCGTAAAGCCTTGGAAGGATGGAGAGGTTGCAGGGGTAGAAGAAACAGTTACGCCCAAGTGGTGACCCTTGGGTGTCCACCTTACCTACCTCGGACCAACAGGTCGTCTATACCTACCATAGGTTCAACATTAATATCCAGGGTGTCGCGACATCCGTAGAGATATCCGGTCTTGATCAGTTAATGAGGTAGCCAGCGTTGTTGGATGAAGGCGATAGTCGGAGCCGCCTCTACCGGGTCGACGTATCCTGTCGCCTTGCTCGGGGAAGATTAATAATGCCAACCGCTTCTCCCAGGATGTAGGCTGTCCCTTGGCGGCGTTTTTCCAAAACCGCCGACCCAGGCCCGCAGGGTAGCCAGTGCGGTATCCCTTACTGCCGGCGCCTGGAAGAGAGGGCGTAGTTTAGATTTAAGAATCACTTAAAACTAAAACTTAAAGTATAACTTAAACTAAATGCCTTAAGTTAAAGTAATGATGAAAACTTAAGCACTAAAATAGAAGCGAGCAGCTACTGGAGATGGAATACTTACCCCTTCCAAAAGCTGGCTCACCAGATCGTAACATATGGTACACGTCTCATGGTACCAGACCTGGAGTCCCCGTGCGGAGTCGCGCATGGAGCATGGGACGGCAAACTTCGTGTCCACAAGGGTCCTGAAGTGTGGCGGAACATCCCGGATGCTCACAGTTGGTGGCCTGTAAGTGGGAAGACACATGAGTATCTTAAAAAAACATCACTTACAGTCTAAAGGACAGAAGAACTCGTGCATGCGGAGCTCGGAAAAAATTTGGGCATAACCCCTCCCTGCATCGCCTGAATAGGCTATAATCCCGAGAGATCCGGTAAGACATGTAAGGGAGGGGGGATGGTTTAAGGTACTTAAGATAAACTTATAGATAACTTAAACCTAACACACAAGCAAACCGGACTAAGTCCAGTGCGTAGCGGAGTGTAGTAACTCAGCAATACAGTAAGGTTAGCAGAGACCCACTGTATGCTCCGGTCCACCTACTGGGTGGACTAACAACTTTCCGCTGGATACCAGGACTCCGATCAGGAAGGAGCCCTAGTAAGGTGGGAAAGGGCGAGAAGACATACAGGCTCGAGCTAGCCCGGAGCCGACAATGGTAGCGCGAAGGGGATGGAAAGGCCCATTACCGTCTCCCCCCACTTCCGTACCACCCTCCGGCCTGGGACCTAGAAGCCGGAGAGGTCGAGACAGGTCTGGGCGTCTTGTCCCGACCCCTGACAGCCCCTCCGCCTGAGGGGAGAGAAGGGAGGGCCAGGGCTCGGGTTAATGCGGAGTCGAAGCAATGGGCAGACCGACCCACCCGCCCCGAACTCTATGGAAGAGCGGGAGGGGGGGGGGAAGAATGAGCTGGACAAGGCGTTTCTGGCTGTCCACGTGATTCACGAAGTTGACCACGAGGCGGTAAGGACCAAAAAAATACGACAAACTAAGGCCTAGGACAACCAACTGAATACATAGAGATGCTATCGGGAAGGCCATACCCTTGTAACCTTGAAAAGCGGTATGCGAAATAAGCCCACTGGGCCAAACCAAACTGGTATCAGGAGAGATGCTAATATGGGAATCAAACCGAAGCTGATGAGCGGTTAGTATAGGCTCAAAGAGCCAGGAACCTAGGCTGTGCCAGACCGCCTAACTAACCTAACTATAACAAAATAACAAACACAGTTATAAATAAATAAAATGAAAGAAAAGGAAAATAACATATAGCAGGAGAAAAAAATCCCAGGTAGTGTACGGACTAAACCCGGAAGGGGGGGGGACAAGTCTACCAACTCAAAGCTAGTCAGAGGCCGAATACTAAGAACCTGGACTAGGGTTGATGAAGAATGAAGCCTACAATAAAGGTAAAAAAGATAACCATGCATTGCATGACAAAACCTTGAGTAGACCCGTACCCTAAGTTAAAGCGGATTAACTAATATAGAGCGTTATCTAAATAAGGGGTGATGTTGCTAACGGTATGGGTAAGACCAATAAACCTAACCCACCACGAGGTCAGAAGCCATGCTGCCATGCTTCCGACCCCGAGATCGTATTTTTGCCCTTCCTCAAAAAACGGCAAATACTGGTCTCAGGGCCGGAAAAAAACCGAAAAAACCTAACCTTAACGTAAATACTGAGTACTTAACTTTAGTCTGCTGCGATAGCTGCACGCTCCATAATAGAAAATCAATGAAAGGGCCAAAAACAAAAACACAGGAGAAAGAAAAAATATCACCAAAACCGACTTCGTGTGCGCTAACTTGAAAGGATTGGACCCACCAGAGGCGCAGGCAGTCGGCCAAGCACTGGGATGGAGTAGTAGTCGTACGAGCTGCTCCGAACTCTGTGGGTCGGTCTCCCCTTCTTGGAGGGCGTTTTTGTAGTGGGAGATTTCTATTGGCATTTGGCTCTGTGGTAGTTGGTCTCACTCGCCTTAGTGTTCATACCGAACCCACCTCCTTGGAGGGTTGTGAGCGAAGTCAGTTATACTGACCTTTTTTCTTTGTTTTAATTTTGATTTTTCTTCTGGTATGTTTGTTAGTCCATTTACCCTAAAAAGAAATAATAGATTTAAAGGGATATTTCGCTTGGCGACACGAGCCAAGTCGCCCAAAAGAATAGATTTTTTTCCTTAGGTCAAAATCCCTTTATTAAAACCTTCTTGTGAACACTATAAAAAGCACAAATGTACCTACACTTAATTCCTTAAGGTTAGATTTTACACTAAACACTATTACACTGTATACTATAGTATATTACGCTAATCCTTTGGTAGATCCTGGAGTAACACCTAAAATCCCAGTCTGGGTAGCCTTCTGGAAGGTAAAAGTATAACACAATTAGTACAAAATACTACACAAAGTCCTGCTGCAATAATGTAAACTTAATAGATATCAAGTAGTTAAAGAGTTTAATGTATGTTAATTAATTCCTTAACTTTTTAGTTTATAAGTTCCTTACTTTGAGGGTATATCAAGAGTAAAAAGTTAATGGTATGTGAATTAAAGTTCCATTAACTTTTAGTTTATAGTTTGTCGTGCTATTGTAACCCTGGATGCGACCAAAGTCTTATGTGGCCCGCCATAGCCTTACAATCATTCAGGGGGTTTCTGGAATGTACAAAAAATAATTAGGTATATGTCAGTAAGTACTCTATGCAATAGTAAGTTACATACAGTAAATATGCACCCATTACAGTGGTTTGTAATATCACATATATACCAAATGTATAAAACTTAGTTAATGTATGTTAATTAATTCCTTAACTTTTAAGTTTGAAAGTTGTCGTTGCTATTGTTAACCCTGGATGGCACAAAGTCTTATGTGGTCCCCATAGCCTACATCATTCCAGGGGGTTCTGGAATTTTGTAACAAAAACAAATAATTAGTATGTCAGTAAGTACTCTATGGCATAGTAAGTTACATACAGTAATATCAACTTGATACGTATTGCATGTTGTAAATGATTGGTTCTACACCCCGCCCTGTTCAGCAGGGAGTGTAACAGTAATGTATGTTACGTACTAATTCCATGATGGGACCTTGTGATCACTTATCCCATGTGCGAGAATCTTGGCGTCCACTTTTTTTTTAAGTATAAAACAACTTACTTAATGTATGTTTACTACTATGTTATAATTCCATTACCTTTTAGTACCAGTAGTAGTTTACAGGTTTGGTCGTTGCTATGTTTGAGTGTAGTAACCCTGGGCACAAGTTTTTATGTGGGCCCCATAGCCGCGCATCATGGAGGGGGTTCCTGGTTTTTCTGGAATGTACCAAAAAAGTATCCAAAGTTAAGTCCATGTATTTGTTTTTAGGTTAAGTTAACATTACAGTAACCAAACCATACGTACAGTGGTTTTATAACATGTATGAATGTCAAAATAATCAAACTTGGTTGGAAATTCCTGTAAAATAAAACAAAGTTATGTACGTATGTAATACTACTGGTATGTTAAAAACCAACCTTACTGTTCATCACTTTGTTACACGTACATTGTTACCATTTGATACGTATACTTTCCTGGAAGGGTTTTTTCCATTCAAAAATGGTGCTTTCTACCTTGTAGTTCTCCCTTGGCATGGCAAACACTTGTAGAACTAACATTTATTGTTACGGTAACAAACCTGGAGTTGACATCGTTTTGTAAAAATAAATGTTGGTTCTGGAAGGAAAAACAGTAACAAAATTAGTGTACAAAATATACACTACAGAAAAGTTGTGAATGCAATATGTTAATTTACTGTTAGATTGATGTCAAGAGTACTAAAACGAGTTTAATGTATGTTAATTTAATTCCCTTACTTTTAGTTTAAAGGTTGTCGTTCAATGTTAACCCTGGATGGACAAAGTCTTTATTATGTGGCCCATAGCCTACATCATTCAGGGGACTCTGGAATTGTACAAAAAAAATAATTTTGTTTGTCAGTAAGTTCCTCTTTATGCAAAGAGTAAGTTTAACCATACAGGTAACTATGCAAACCATACAGTGGTTTAATATTTAATATCCGAACCTATAACATGTCGTTATAAAAATTTTAATTTAAGAAACTTCCTTAGCAATAACTTACCAAACTTTTATTTAGTGAGTCTCAAAAGCTGTTACCTAGGTTGTTGGCTTTTTTTTTTCGGGCGATGGAGGGGATTAGGGGTGGAGTGTAGAGCATTCATGATAAATGGATGCATTCCAAACCTAACCTTTCAGTGTGCTTTATTCACAGAATAACAGCTAGGATGATGGGTCAGTTGGAATGAAGAATTAACTATTTAAAGGACAGTATGTAAGCCACTTAGGTTGTAACAAAATTTATTGGTTACAGTATGCAAACATTAAAACCAACAACTGAGGAACTTCCTTTACCTTCAGCAAACTGAAGACATTGTAAGGCTATGTAGAGGTCTGGTTTATGTAAGTCACAGGGTGCAATGCCAGTCTGGAATGCAGATGAATAATGTAATACGTATGATTATAGTATGTATGTTACCGTAATAAACAGGGGTGGATTTTACATTTATGTAATAATAAACCAAACATTAATAAAAAAAAATGGTCCTTACCAAATTCACTAGTGGTTGGCTTGCTTACTGGGATGGCCAATATGGTACATGAAGTGGGGTGGTCTGGGACTATGGGAGTGGGATGGGCATGGTGCTTGGGGAGTCTGGAATGATAAAAAATATATAAAAATTCATAGTTACTACTACTGTAACTACTGCCCAACATGTTTATTACTGTTTGACCATATGTAGTGGTGTAATACCGTATGTACAATATAAAAAATGAAGAAGTTCTTTTACCTGAATGGAATGGGCATGAGGTGGATACTACCTCGTATCCAACTGAATTTGGGTCTTCTGGAGGAGGTGGATGCTCGTATCAACTGATGATGGGAAACATCTAGATGGATGGAAGAATGATAGGGTTAACATAAATAATTATTAAGGTAAGGGGATTGTAATTGTAGCCATCTTGTTACCACTTTTAATAAAATTTCTATTAGCCAAGAATTTATGAAACATTTTATACAAATTTTGTTTAAGGATTTCCTTACCTGATGAATAGGGTGGAGGCCATCAAAACCACATGGAGGAGGCTCCAGGGTCATCTGGGTCGCTGTCACTATCAAAGGGGTCTGAAATGCAAAAAAAAAAAATAATAAGGTTATGCAACATCAAACCAAATTGTAACCAACTATGGGTAAGTTAGTGTAGCGTATTTGTTGGTTGGGTGGGTTAAAACAATTTTTCCAACCACATGAAATGAGAAAAATGAAATTGCTTACCTGATTGTACCACGTACAGGTGGACGGGCTGCTACCATAGGGGTCCAGGTACAGGGGGTATCTGGAACTGTCACAGGTCAGTACTACGAGGGGGATCTGGAACTGTCAAACAGTAGTACAGGGGGATCTTGGAACTGTCACCAATTCTGCAATAAAAATTAAAAACAAATGATGAAAATTAAGTGAAGTTACAATTTACTCTAACATTTAGTATATGTTACATTAAAAGAAAAATTTAACACATTTTAAAATAATACACTGAAATTGTAAACAACATCAAACTTAGTAAAAACAACAGTCATGTGAAAGAAAGGTTTGTCAAGGCCTGGACTGCACACTTCTCTTCGTTCTGCTTCTCCTTCAGGGTTCTCCTTGTAGGAAAGTTACTAAGTCTCACACATTCCCACGTTTTTTTTATTTGTCAAACCTGGCAACGTTAGGGTCCTTTCTGCCTCAAAAGAAGAACCAAGGCTCTTCTCCAGATGAGTGAAAACCCTGCTGACAACAAGCCTTTCCACAGTTAATGACCCTGGGCTTTTGGCTCTGGTTGCCGCCGCCTCGTTCCTCAAATTCATTTGCTGTTCAAGTTTCAAGTAAGGTCCTCATGCAGACAATTTCCTCTCCATGGAAGACCAAGCAGCTCTGTTACATCATCAGGTTCAAGATCTCGTTTCCAGCCTCTTGCTTAGCCCTAACGATCGTTCCTCGGTCACAGTCTCGACGTCTTCTGACCTGGGTCAAAGCCTTCAAAACTGGGTGCACAAAAACTGTGGACACCAGTTTTTTCTTCCTCCAGGCCCCCGTTTAAAGTGGTCGTCCTTCAACCTTCGTCCCCAAGCCAAGTTTGCAATTATTTTTTTCACTGCATTCAGCAATGTTGTAAGCCCTTCCAGAACGTTGCTTCGTTGTCAACTCCTTGTTAGCTTTCTATGGCCCTCAAAGCAAAACGTCATGGTCCTTCTAAGGGTAGTAAGCCTTGAAATTAGGCTAATTGTGTGCTCCCCTGGGTCCATTCGGGCTGTAAATGCAGCGATGTGGATATTGGGGGTGGGAGGTACACCCACCTTCACATTAGGGTTGCCATGTCCGCTCAAAAATTTGAAGGGTGAACCAGGGGCAATTGTCCCAGGACTAAGAGGGCCCTTAAAAGGCAGGACCCTTCTTCGAAGTCAAAAATACCGTTCCACTGACTGGCACGCAATGGTCATGAACCAATCTTCGAAAGAACCATCAAGGTTAAACCCAAAGCCTTCTTGTTTAGCTTTCCCAAATTCACAGGGTGAAGTTGACTTTCTTGAAAATGCCCTTGAAACCGTCCCTTGTGGAGGTTCTCGGTCCAAATACCACAGCAAGGGCTTCAGTTTCAAATCGCCCACTTGCATTGGCCCCCAAAAACCAGCAAAGTTCCAGTCGCTCCTTTTCCAGGCTTTTATATGGCCAGGGTGCTGACTTCATCCCATCCTTGGAAAGGGTACGTTCAATTTGGCATTCTTTTCCCAAAAATAATCCAGTCTCTCCACATTAAAGGACTTGGTCAGCCGTGTAACCACCATCCTTAATTATCTCAGCCAAAACCACCTGGAAAACTTTATAGGGGGCTGCTTTCGCTATCAGCACTATCCAGCTTCACCTTTGCAGCTTCACATTATGCAAATTTGCACGAGCCTTAAAACGGTTTAAAACCAAACCTCTACTCCGCAGGAAAATTTCACCCCCACCGGCACTGGCCCTTCGCCAAACGTTTTTCACATACTGCCCTCCATGCAAGCTCTCTAGCCTTACTCCTGGGATCACACTTAAGCTCACCGGAAAACAACGTCGCTTGGGTTCTGGTGGTACTCCAGCCAGATCCATGAGCCAATTTCCTCCATTTGTCAACAATGCTGCGGGCTGGCTACGTTGCTTCTCGTTTGATCACCGTTGAACTTTCATCGGACGCAGCATCCATTAACGTGCTTCAGGATACGTTCCTTGTCCTTCACAATGGTTACCACCGTGGTCCTGCTCAAGCCTAAAGAACGAACCTATTTGGCGGTAGTTAGTTTCTCCCTTCTCCGAACGCTTCACACGTCATATTTCTTACCTCCATCGTGATGACCTTCCTCTTCTGGAATGAAACTATCAGTCGGAGGAAGGAAAGTACTTTGGTGTTTAGGAGCCATTGTAAACTTTTTGCGAAAAAATTGGCAAAGGGAATTTCAGCAAACGTCCTTACTAGCCACACAACCGACTGAACTTGCAGGCAGAGGACTCTATTGAAGTGGCGTCCTTTCCGTATTGTTACGCTCAGTGTCCTCGACCGTCGAGGTCGTTGTTCCGGTCAAGTTTACCAATTTACCAGTTTCGTTTAATAGCGTTAATTAACTTTATGCACCTCCGCTCAAAAAACTAGTTCTGCTATGAAGGTATCGTTAAAAGAAATCATTTTAACAAAACGTCGTAACCTTTGGAATTTGCGTTGTAATCTAACCAGAAAACTTAGTTTTTTTTATTAATCATGTACTGGAAAACAAGCAAATGATTTTTTCATTATTTGCGCTTTTTGGGGACGTTTGTTTTAAACTGCGCATTCCCAAGTCTAGTGTATTCATTCCGCCCGCCAAACTAGTTCCGTATATGCGGCGTCACTAAAAAAATTCAAAAAACTTTTTTTTAATAAAAAAAAAAAGCCAAAAAAAAAAAAAAAAGTGTCGAAAAATCATCATAACCCTCAAAATTTTTATTTTGGTTGTTAATGTCAACGCAAAAAGAAAAAATTCTTTTTTAATTATATAACTGTGCTAAACTATAAAGGAATTTTTATCATCGCCATGCATTTTTTAAAAGCCGTCGTTACTCTGGATCGTCGGAAAGCGTCTGCGTCGTGAACCTCGGAACAAGCGTCGTAACCCAGGACGGCTTTTTCCATTGAAAATATTTAAGAAAAAGCGTCGTAACCTCGGAACATCGTAAGCCGGAACCCCTCCCCCCCTTCATCGTAAGCCGGGGGGACCGCCTCGATATATATATATTATATATTATATCTTATTATATATGTAATATATTATATTATATTATATATATATATATATAGGCAGTACCCCGGGTTGTTACGGACGGGGGTTCCGTTCTTGAGACGCGTTTGTAAACCCAAAAAATCATTGTAAGCCAGAACATTTATAAAAAATACTAAGAAAAAGACCTTACTTTTGAATCAGCTTCGCCCACGTTGTATCCCTCGAAGTCTTGGGTTGGGAATGACACCATCCAGGCAGGTTTCTCCACGAAGAATTTAATAGGGTTCGCCTGCGAAACCTCCTGCCAAGCTTGATTGGATGAGTCGGATTGCATATGACGGATATCGAAAATGCTCCTTTTTTTCCAAAATTCACACAAGGAGGCTTGGGTTTTTGGTTACAGGTGATGTCTCCAAAACATCCTTCTTGAATTTGTATAAGCCTTCTTAAAGTTTAAAAGAGTTCGATATCAACTTGCTGGTCCATGGGCTTGAGGAGAAGGGGGGTGGTGTTCGGCCAGAAGATAAAGAAACTTTATAAAAAGAAATACAAAGCCCTTTAATAAGGAATTTATCTTCCTCAAGGCCAGGCCAATAGGGTGAGCAGGGGACATTGTCCAACAATAGCAGACATTTCAGAGGGAGGTGCTTCTCTTCCAAGAATTTCTTCACTGTCGAGCCAAAACAGATTTAGCCACTAAGTGAACAAAAGTCTCGTTACCCAGGCTTTCGCATTAGCCCTCCACATCACTGGAAGCTTCTCCTTTAGCACTTTGTGGGCCTAGAAGGCTTGAGGAGTCTCTGAATGTACACAAGTAGGGGCTTGACCTTACAATCCCCACTGGCGTTGGAACAAAGTGCGAGCGTAAGCCTGTCTTTCATAGGCTTATGCCTGGGTAGCTTCTTCTCTTCCTCCGTGATGTACGTCCGATGAGGCATTTTTTTCCAAAAAAGGCCCGTCTCGTCACAGTTGAAGACTTGCTGAGAACTGTAGCCTTCCTTGATCGTCATCTCGTTGAACATCTTAATAAAGGCTTCGGCTGCTTTCGTGTCCAAGCTGGCAGCCTCCCCATGCCGCACCACCGAATGGATGCCAGTCCGTTTACAGAATTTATCAAACCACCCACAAGAATCCTTGAAGCCTGGGGCCTGGGGTTGGTGTCAATGTCCCTTCTCCTGCGTTGTCTTTGGCCTGGGCAATCAGATCACCGAAAATAGTGCTGAAAAACTGTGGCAGATTGCTGTCTCAGTTATCGTATCGCCAGCGATTTCTTTGTCTTTAATCCATACAAGAAGCAGCCTCTCCGTCTCATCATGTACTTGGCTCCTCTTGTTGGACAAAATAGTCACGCCCTTGGAAGGTGTAGCTGTTTGATGGCTTCCTTCTGCTTAAGGATGGTGCCTATTGTCGACGGATTTCAGCTGTATTCCTTAGTGATCACACTTAACCACATGCCAGCTTCTTACTTCTTAATTATCTCCATCTTCGTCTCCATAGAAAGCATCCTCCTCTTTCTGTGAACTTCAGCAACATTGTTTGGACCCATGGCTAATTATGTTAATTAATTTCACACTCAACATGATAAAGTATACGCACAATAGAAAGCGAAATCACTAACAGTAATTTACGTTAACTAACGAAATACGTATATGTGAACGAACGAATTCTGCGTGCATACGATAACGCTGTTGCGACAAAGTGGCCGAATGACGCCTTTACGTAGAGGCATGATGGGATAGATGCTGACCAATAGGAGAGCAGGATCTAATGGCGGTGACTAGCATCAGGAACCAATGGGAGAGCGGGAGGATGATGGCGAGTCTATTGAGATAGCGGCGCGCGAGTTTTAAATTGTTCTCGGTGGTCCGGGCTAATCTCGGATTTTACAGTACACCCTTTCGTACCTGAATTATTTTCATATACCGAAGCAAAAAAATCTTCGTTTTTGCTTTTGTAACTTGGATTTTTCGTAAGTAGGGACTTTCACATGTCAAGGTTCCACTGTAATAATTTTATTACAGGTAAACAAGGGCTTATAAACATTGGTGCGGACGGATATGTACAGTGGTCCCCCCGTATTTGCAGGGAATACATACGAGACCCCCCCCCCCCCCCCCCCCCCCCCCCCCCCACCCCCCCCCCCCCCCGCAAATGTTTAGAATCCGTGAATAGTTGGAACCCCAATAAAAATACTGAAAACAGCCTATTTTGGTAGGTATGACTCAAGAAAACCCCACTTAAAATTTTAATGCTTGTTTTTTTAATAGTTTTATCACAAAAAGTGCTTTCTATGATGAAATTGACAAAAAAACCCAGGAATTTGTGGATATTTCTCATAGAAAAATACTGTGAATAGGCAAATTTCGTACGATTAATGGATAGATATGGTCCAGAGAAAAATCTGCGAATCCATGAGTCTGTGAATCGGGAGAACGCAAATATGAGGGCCCCACTGTAGTGCCCAACCCGCACTGAGAGAAAACTGACTCTGGGCCAGCCGATTTGTGTTTCTACAATACATTCATGAATATAATTAGTTACATTTGTCAAAGATACATGAGTAATATGTTGGTGGCAAGGCCAGAGAATGCTCTGTACAATGGAATAAGGTATAACTTGGCTAGATCAATTATTTACATGAATTTGTGGGAAAAGCATTGTCCTTATAAATACCCCCCCCCCCCCCAAGACAATAATTATGATAATTGGAAAACATCATGGCAGCTATTCATGATAGCATATCGGAGGGCGGAGGCAATCCCGAGTCTGTGACACCAGCTGTTTTGGGAGGCTCTCGACCTCTGCATCTTCTAGTGGGCCGGGTAGCAGGATGCCTCCCCTGGAACAGTCCTTTGTTGGGGGGGGGAGGGGGGGGGCGGTTCGACTGTCACCTTTTGGTGGCTGCGATGCTGTTTGGGTGGCTCAGGAACCTCAGGAGAAGATCTGTTTTGCGGAGGCACCCTGGGACATCTGCCAGGTTCCTCTATGGTGTTTGTCCTCGTCCAGCAGGAAAGTGGGCTTCAGCCTGTCTACAGAGACCCAATCCTTGTAACTTTGTATTAGGATAAGATACACCTTGTCCGTGCGGCAGAGGATGTGGTAGGGGCCTCGGTAGGGTCTTGCCAGAGGTGGGTGGTGGCCGTTTTGGGCAAAAACGTTCCCGCAGGATGATAGGGCTTTGGGCTGTTGGAAACGTTTTGTCCTGTCGGAGAAAACTCTTGAGGCAGAGCGTGAATTTTCTGGCATTCTCCAGAAGTGTCACAATTGAAATGTCCCTGTGTGAGAGGATGTCGATCACATTGAAAACCATCTTTTTGCGGGAGGCTGGAATCAACAGGCGGGGGCAGCCGGTGCTGATATCACAGAGGAGTGTTGTGCTTGAGGGTCACTGTGGATGTTCCGACATAAGCCCCAGCATCATTTTGGAACAACTGCTATTAAGTCACTGAAATATCCATATCAGTGTAATTCTATGCATTTTAAGATTAAAGATCACATTTCTGTTTTACATACAAAAATTTATGAATTTAGGGAATGCAGGGGTTCAGTTTGTATTTGTGTATTGTTTTAAGTCTGTAGGTGAACTATTTAAAGGTTAAGCTTTTAAAGGCTCTTGTATAGCTAATGCACTTTACTGTTGCTTGTCTTCAGTTTGTTGTAACCATAGCTTCATTTGTATGTAATATCTTAAATATTATTTATTCTTCACAGGTGCCATTACTCCAGGAGGATTAGGTTCTAGTAGTTCAGGAACTGTTAAACAACATGATCCCAGCATAGATTTAGAACTAGATGTCCGAGTTTGCATCAGTTCTGGAATGTGCAATTTGTACACACGCTGCATTTCAAGAGACGAAGAAAAGAGGTATGTTTAGATTTGACAGTGCATTTCTTAGGATTCCTCACTTTATTGATAAAGATGTCATTCTAAGTATTCTTATGTGTTATTATATTAGCAGTATGGGCAAAGGAAGTATCATGATATGATTCCACTACCATTTGCTATAGCATGTCCAGTAGTCGGATTTTCTTCTTAATATATTTTATCTTGGTTTATAGAATTAAAAGTTTTCAAAAATGACAACTGCAATTTTTTTAATTAATAGAATGAAGAAGGAAAGGAGCTTCTCAGGTGGCATATCTGATACTCCTGGTAGTCCTGGATCTGTCCGTAAGAAAAATGAAGGTCGGCCAAACATATCCACAGGAAAGTTAAGAGCTCCACCACCTCCATCACTTTCTGTTGCAGCAGATACTGTGTTTTACATTCCAGGCCTAGATGTCAAGGTAATATGATAAATATAAAACCTATTTTAATTTAAGTTTTAGTTAAAATAAAGTACAGTACCCCCCCCCCCCCCCATTTATGTTTCCAGTTTTGAGGCTTCACCTATTCACAGATTTTTCTGTGGAATATTATCCACATTATTTGAGCAACGTTTGCCTGTATGTGGCATTTTGTTTAGAGAAATATATACTAATTACTGTGTTTTCATATAATTTTTGTGATTAAATGCATTTTTTGTAATAAAACTATTAAAATACTCAGGTTAAATGTTTTTAGTTTTTTTTACTATTTTTTTTACCAATCAAAATAGGCAGTTATAAGCATTTTTAGAGGGGTGTCAAGTATGTATACGTGAATTTTAGCTATATGTGGATGTTGTGGTACGCATTCCCTGTGAATCCTGGTGGTTGACTGTATATTATAATGTAATAATGATAAAATACAAAGCCTAAATTTATTACATCAAAATCTGAGTTAAAAGTGCAAGGTTTTTGTGATAGACTAGCATCTGATTTACTAAGCTCTGGACTACTAGGCAGTGATATTATAGGCTAGACTGACGGATGGCAATTGAATGAATATTCTGTTGAGGAAAATAGTGGCCACTGCAAGGAAAAATGGGTTGTTCAGTCTCTCCCTATGCCTTATATTTTCTAGAAAATGAGCAGCCTGCTGCATTCCTCACTTGCTTCGTAAAGTGATTCAGTGGTTCCACACCTCAATATTACTACTCCATTGATTGTCAAGACTGTCTGCTTGCCTTAATTATTTGCCCTTAAGTTTCACGTTTTGCTCTCTAAGTCCCAAGGGGGCTAGATTTAATTATGGCCATGATTTTATTCTGCTAATCAAAGATTAGGGCAAAGATAACGTTAAAGATCTCTGCACATTACATGGCAGTACTTTGTCAACATCTTCAATACTGAAAATACGCTACTAGACCTACAGTTGAGCTTTATAGCTACCCTTTGCAAGGAAGAAACAACTTTGGGTTTTAAAACAATTCAAACCCCTTCTGACCAGATCCATGGACTAACTCCATTAGGACATCATACTGTGTATGAATGGTTCAAACTCCAGTCACATTTCCCATAAGCTTAAGTAACCATTTAGTATATCTTTTGAATCAGATGTTCTGGAAGTTTTACATAGACCAAGTCTGCTCTTCTCAGGGCCACTTTCCTTTGTTGGCAAGGGAATCAGATGAAACAGAAACAACAAGTTCTTCATATCTAGCTCTTTCAGTATGGGCAGCTTCAGAACAGACTCCTACAAGAAGTTGTGCAGGTTAGAGTGGCTCCTCATTGCTGTCATTGGGTTCTTGCACAGATACGGGTCAATGTTTGTTGTTCATCCTTTCCTTTGGTTATGCATCAATGCTGAATGTACTTCATGTATTGTCTGCTCACAAATGTCATGATGAAGATTGGAGGTTGTGACCTCATATTGTCTCTCCAAGTTGCTGTTCTTGAAAAAGCTAAACTGGCAGCATGCCTCAGACCCCATAGATCATAACCTCTTTCTAGAGAAACTTTCAGGCATTGGGAAAAATGGGTTGTTCAGTCTCTCTCACCATGAGAGAGACTGAACAACCCATTGTCCATACACGGAACAAACCTTCAGTCTTAACAATAAAATAAAACTTCTAGTGCCAGCTGGAAGCCAGTTAAAAACAAAGATTTTAAGTGCAAGAAATCTGTGGCATCTGGCATCTGATGTGTAGCTGAGGTAGGGCACATCGAGAAAGTGCACTTGAATCTAGTGATGCATCAGTCTTTCTTTGACCACCTTGGAGAGTGGACCTTCGCTTTGCTGTCCCCCAAGCCATTTTTTTTTTTACCTAAACCCATGGTTTGTTACATTTTTATACCAGCCCAGAAGACCCGTGAGCATCAGTGTTTTTAGACACCCTTCCAGGATTCCTGGGTTCGCGTTCCTCTGCTTCGCTTCAGCTGTTGTGTGTAATGCTGGTCCGTCTCACAAGGGGATATTGCCCCTTCAGGGAGAGAAGGCCAGCTACATTTTGTTCTTTAGCATTTTGCATGTTATTGAAGATATTTTGAAACATTTGTGTGAAGACATTGATTCTTTTCTCATTATTTTCATCTTGTTACACACTTTCTGGGAATGTGGTAATGTTTCATTCTTTCAGAGTTTGTGTGGTTCGCAAAGTTCGAGATGTTAGAGGTTTGTGTTACAGACAAGGTTTATATGCTAGAATTCGGCTTTCTATCATAGGAGTAATCCTGCACTTCCTCAAGACGAATTTTAATGGTGGACGATCGCCAATTGCGTTGACACTGTCTGCTTGCAGGTCCAGTCATGATTCCTGTCTCATCTTTTTCCCATCATTTTGCAGGGGGAGGGGTGTGAGTCGTACGGCCCACTTCCTTCCCTTTATTCTTACAAATAATGATTCTTTTCACCCTCAGGATACAAGATATCTTTTTCGAGGGATAGCATATTATTTGTTTCTTTACGGGGCCTACAGGTGTCAACCCTGCTTCTTGCCTTGAAGTCTGGCAGCAGTGGCATCCACTCAGAACTTGAGAGCCCCTTGCTTTGCTTCCCCTTAACAGAGATGCCATTTCACTTAATTTGGTATTCTTATTGGCGCTGTGAAGAAACGGAGTTTGGAACCCAGTCAGTCCTGTTGGTGGTGTGTTCCTTGTAATGCTCAGAGCCCCTTTTTGCTGACCAATGATCGGGCGGCTCTTCTGATGTGTGGATATCGTCTCCCTCTGATGTTTCATCATCCAATGATGTTCGACTTGGAACTCCCTTTTATTATTTGAAATAAATTATTGTTCACATTTTTTTCTCTTAAGAGTAGTATGCTGTGTGGCGTCATGGATGGGCCTGTGATGTCATGCTTTCTTGACAGCTTAGTTTTGTTGGCCTCTGTGTTCAAGTGAAGGGCAATTCGTCTTCGGCTTCCTTCGGCAATGGATTTTCTTGGTAAATTCTTTGCTTTTCTGTATGTGTGCGTGTACTGGGAAGGCCCTTCAGTTGCTGTAGGAGACAAAACAGGACCTTTTCACCATCTTTGCTGTCAATGAGGCCTGTCTCCAGCTGTCAGTCGGAATGTCACAACACTCCCAACACTCCTCCACCTATGACATCTCTGGTGATGTCTCTCCCTCCGCCTGTTGCTGTGTCATCACTCCCAGCCTTGTCTATGATGTCATCACAGTTGGTTATCAGCCCATTAGAGGTGTTCTTTCAAGAGATTGGCTGGATTCTGTGTTTAGTAGGAGGTGTCCCGGCGTTTCAGGTGAGAACCTTCGTAAACCAAGGGCTCCTCCTCCCTCCTCCTCCTCCTTCGTTCTTGTGTTGGATGGAGGATTTGGGACTTTGTTGATTCTTCAGAGAGTGAGAGAGGTGTTTCTCCATCTTCCCAGCATGAACACGACCCTCTCCTTCAAGTATGTGGATGTGTTCCAGTCTGATGATCCCTCGCATCAGAGCTGTCAGGATGGTTCTTTGTCTCCTTAGCCTGCTCGAGAGAGAGAGAGAGAGAGAGAGTTATCCTTAATTAGAAGAGTGAAATGGATAGATTTTTGTATTTCTTTAAAATACTATCACACAATGTGAATTTTGTAATTACAGTTTTATTATTATTATTATTATTATTATTATTATTATTATTATTATTATTATTATTATTATTATTATTATTATTATTATTATTATTATTATTATTATTATTATTTTAAAGTATTAAATCAAATAGTACATGTACTATAAAAATTCTCGAGTCTCAGTAAATGAGAGAGAGAGAGAGAGAGAGAGAGAGAGAGAGAGAGAGAGAGAGAGAGAGAGAGAGAGAGAGAGAGAGAGAGATTGCATGAATAACACTTGGTGGCAAACAACACAACAGCTCCTTACCCCTCCGTCCCATTACTTGATATGCTTGACCGTTTTAGTACCTGGAGTTTGAGAGAGAAGACTGGGATTTCCTTCATTCTTACATAATTTTTCAAATTTATAAACTAAAATCTTACTAATTTACTTTAGTATTTTCTTTAATGAATTGATGTTATTGCTTTCTACATTAGTATTAATATTTGAAAATATGAAATAAATTATTTATCATACAAAAAAAAAACATACGTCTCTGTAGGAGAGAGAAAGAATTATTATTTTTACTATGTGATATCATTTAATCTTATTAAATTTACTAATACAGTATTAATCAGTATTAGTATTTTAAAATTAGTAAATAATTTTTGTACCATAAAAAAGGGATTTTGACGAAGGAAAAATCTATTTCTGGGTGATTGGCTCGTGTCGCCCTATGAAAGGATCCTTAATATCATTCTTTCTAGGTAAAATTAATCTAAAATTACCAGAGAAAAACAAAATTTAAGAAAATGTCAGTAAAACTGACTCGCTCACTCTTAAAAAGAAGTGTCGGTATGGTAATAGGGCGAGTGGGAAACACTACCACGAGACATTCACCAATTAGAACTTCCAATCAGAATCCCCACAAGAGAGAGCTGATACCAACGGGCGATGCGGCCGCTACTACTACTGCTAGAGGACGCCACGGACAGCAGCGCCCCTAGCGGACATCCTTAATCTAAAAACATCTTGTCCTGCATGGGGGGGGGTAAACAATACAGGGGGGGTTTCATAGGGCGACACGGGCCAATCACCCAGAAATAGATTTTTCCTTCGTCAAAATCCCTTTTCTGGGCTCAGCTCGTGTCGGCCTATGAAAGAGTACCAGAGAAACAGACAAGATGGGAAAAAAGGACAAATGAAAAGCAGTTGTAAAACGAGGGATATAATATAAGTAAATCAATTACAGCATACAAACTAAGTACTTAAGCCTAACTTATTCTAAACAGTAACATAAAAGAACGTTAGTAATGTAAAGTACTTAAAATTACAGTAAAACATAGTAAATTATAATAATGCAGTGTAATATTAACAAAATAGATTTACTTAGCAAAATTATTTACAAAAATATCAAACACATTGTGTCTACCCTAGCATAAAAATAAGGGTAGGTACACTGAAGTACATTATCAGTACAAGTGTGGATGTCCCTAGCAAAAAAATAAGGGACAATCCACTAGTATGATTTCAGCGGCTAAGGCTAGGATATCCGAGTAGCATGGCGATAGGGTGAGGCATGTTGGATGAGGTAGGTAGAAAGGAGACCTGGATCTGTACTACGACTACTATACAGTATCAGGAGAAAACAATGTTTCCCGCTGCTACTGCTGAAAATTTTAAAGATTCCAAGGACTTTAGATAATGACGTTTAAAGACTGTCGGGGATTTCCATCCAGTATACTTTTTAAGATCCTCAAAGTTCATATGTTGAAAGTAATTAATTGAGGTGGCTACTCCCCTGATATCATGTGCTTTGGGAATGAATCAGGATTGGCTTGTTTAATGAAGTAAAGGATTTGTGTCTAATACCTTTTACTGACAAAGTACCACCTTTTTCTCTCATGAAGAGAGAACCTGAGGATCTTGAGGATGTACGAGATAGAAAGGCTCTTAAAGTTGATACTGGGCAGAGAGAAGGATCTTGGGGAAGTGGGATGACTTCCAAGGGGCCCACCTTGCAAGAGGATCCTCATTTTTAGCTAAAAAGCTACGATCCGGAGCAAGCAGAACTTCTCCTGAGGGGAGGAATTCCACATGACCCGCATCTCTGGAGAGAGCCGACAGTTCTGAAATTCTAGCTCCTGAAGCTAGGCTTAATAAGAATAATGTCTTTCTAAGAAGCATTATGAATGTACAAGACGAGTTGTCAGTATCTGAAGCTAGTTTGAGACATCATTTAAGAACCATGAAACTGCAGTAGGCCTTTGAGAAGGTCTAAGTCTAGCACAGGCTTTAGGAATAGACGTGAAATAAGATTCAGTCAGATCTATCTGAAAACCTAACTGAAAGATCTTCTTCAAAGCCGATTTATGAGTAGTAATAGTGCTAGCTGCTAAACCTTTTCAAACAAGGATCTGAAAAAGGATATAGCTAGATTTAACTGTCATGGTTGTAGTGTTTGATTCTTTCAGGAAGGATGCTAATTTTTTAACAGCTTGAGTCATATTGTCTAATGGTTGACTCTCTCTTATCTGATTCTAGGAAGAGAATTTTGTGGATCAATATTAGCATATTTATTAGCCGCAAACTTCATGAAGTCCTAAGTTAGGGTCTGAAGAATTCCTGAGGAAGCGAACACAGTCCTCATTTGTACTGATTGTGACAGCTTGGGATTGGGAATCCGTTGAGGTCGGAGACCCAATCCAGAAGAAGAGGATACCAGTTGCTCTTGGGCAGTCCGGTGCAATCAGAGTCTACTATTCCTTTGAAAGTCCTCAGCTTGCTTAAGACTTTCAAGAGAAGATTCACTGGAGGAAAAACATAAATTTTTCTCCACTGATCCCAATCTAACGACAGGGCGTCCGTGGCTAAGCCAGAGGGTCCAGGTTGGGGGCCACATAGCAAGGGAGCTTGTGGTTCGCTGTGAGGTGAAGAGATCTACTTGGAGACCTGGGGACTCTCCGGCATATCCACTGGAATGACCGTCGTTCTAGGGACCATTCTGATTCCAGAGGAACTGACCGGACCAAAGCGTCTGCTATCACATTTCTTACCCCCGCCAGGTGCAGTGGCGGACAGATGCCATTTGTGTTTGTTTGCTAGGGCAAAAGATGGCTATCATGACATGGTCACATGCTTGGATTTGGACCCTCCCCTGTTGATGCAATGAACTACCACTGCACTGTCCAAAACTAGCCTTAGATGAGACTTCTTCGGGGGAAGCAGTCTCTTCAAGGTAAGAAATACTGCCATTGCTTCCAGAACGTTTATGTGGAGCTGGCGAAATTGACTGACCAAGTCCCCTGAACCTGTTTGAACTGAGAATATCCCCCCACCCGGACAGGGAGGCATCCGTGTGAATGGTTAACACTGGAAGGGGATATTGAAGGGGTACCCGCTTGGCTAAGTTCTTTACTTTTGACCATGGACGGAGTTGATTGCGAAGGATCTGTGGAATTACTGACAACTTGTCTCGAGATTTGGTGTTTGCTCTCGATCGCCAAACTCGATTTATATCTTTTAGCCTTGCTTTCAGGAGGATATCTGTTACCGAAGCAAACTGAAGGGACCCTAGGATTCTTTCCTGGTTTCTCCTTGATGTTTGTTTGCATTTGAGAAATTGCCTGACAGATTTTGCTATTTCCTTCCGTTTGGCCACTGGAATTGACAGATTGTGGGAAGACAAATCCCATTGGATTCCCAGCCACTGAAAACGAGACTCCGGGTAAGTCTGGATTTCGTTTTGTTTATCTGGAACCCCAGATGTTCCAGAAAGTGAACTACCTTTTTGGTGGCTTTGAGACATTCCTCGACAGTTGGTGCCCAGATCAACCAATCGTCGAGGTATGCTGCTACCATGATTCCCTGAGTTCTCAATTGCTGTACAACCACTTCTGCTATTTCGTGAATACCCTGGGGGCTACATTCAGACCGAAGGGCATCACTTTGAATGAGAATGTCTGATTTCCTAGCCTGAATCCTAGGAATGGGCGGAAGTGTCTGGCTATAGGGATATGATAGTATGCGTCTGTAAGATCGATGGAGCATGTGACGGCTCCACGCGGAAGTAAGGTCCTTACTTGCGAGAGGGTAAGCATCTTGAAACTTGTCGCAACGAATGAAAGAGTTTAGCTTTGACAAGTCTAAGATTACCCTTCTTTTTGTTGAGCCTTTCTTTGGCACGCTGAATAAGCGACCTTGAAATTTTTAGATGCTTGACTCTCGCAATAGCTCCTTTCTGAAGGAGTTCCTCCGCGTAATCTGTCAATTCCTTTGATGGTATTTGGCGGAATGATTTGATTGGAGGATGATCTTTGATCCACTCCAACCCAACCCTTTGGACACTATGCTCTGTGCCCAATTGCTGAACCCCCACCTGTGACGGAAGAGGACAGCCTCCCTCCTACCTGGGGAGCCTCATTGTTTGATGGGCGGGTTGACCACCACGCCCTCCTCTGAACTGCCTGCTCCTTTGTCGCCCTTCCTGCGCCACGCTGGCGAAAGTAGCCTCTCGCCCTACCTCTCGGTTGCTTGTTAAAGGGAGTGTTAGCCCTGACCTTCATACGTAGGGTTGAAGGCCGGCGAGAGTGCGTAGGAGGTCGACGGTTGTGATTGAGGAGACAGCAGGAGGATGGGCTGGTTCTGTTAGAACTAGCAGGTTTGTCCCTGTTGGGTAACCGGGACGGCCTGAACAAATTGCTGCTGTTGCTGGTGTTTCTGGGAAGGCTGGAACCTTTTACCAGACTTCTTCGGTTTTTTCTTTACCAGCAGTGGAGACGGATTCCTGCTTCCTCTTGGATGAAATACCCCACCATAGCTCTAAGGCTCTGGTTGAGCCTAGCAGCCTCGTGGTGTACTTCATTTACAGCGGACTCTGGGAAGAGATCCGCCCCCCACATGCTAGAAAGCCAGGAGTCTATTAGGCTCGTGCCTAATAGTGCACTCCTGCAGAACGTGCTTCGGCAATTCCTCCTAGCTTGGAAGAAGTCGAAAGCATCTGTCTGAACCGTCTGAAGCTGGGATTGGCCAAGGATCTTAAACAGCGGTTCCGTAGCATATGAGAGAGCAGCCATTTCCGTTATTATCAGTGAATTGAGGGACCTGCCAAACCTAGTTCGCGCGTCGAACTCCGCCTGAATCAAGGAATCAGGCAGCCTTGGAAGCTTCTCGCTGAACTGGTCCATGGCGCAGTCCGGCTTGAGCTTGCCAAGCGTGAACGTGGCTGGCAAGTTCTCCCACAATTCTCCAAAAGCTGGGAAAGAGCGGAGAAGTAGAATAGACTCCGCCTCCCTTAGCTGTGGCATGGGCTCATCCTTGAGGACTGCCTGAAGAGTCTCTCTACTATTTTCGTGGGCGAACGGAAGAGAAGCCTCCTCTTCCGTCGCAAAAATAGTGAAACGACTCTTATAGGCCTGGAGCTTAGTGTTTGTGCACTCCCAGTCCTCAAGGCAGTGAACCCATTCCCGTTGGGCATGATCCCTACTGTAGAGAACATCCTCCCTCCAGAGATCTTGTCTTCCCTAGTAAGAGCCGCTACAGTCAGCCTAGCATAGCCGATGAAAGGCTGCGTCAGACCCGGAGGATAAAACTCGAAGTCCTCAATCCTTCGAGTTCCACACTCCGGGATAGAGATCACTACCATCCTTAAATGGAGCGTAGGCGGACTACTCTCCATGGGTTCTCCATAGAGAAAGCTGGCAGAGAGTCGTATGGCGGGAGCTGGAAAATACCAGCACTTGGCACTGGGGAGACTGGAAAGAGGGACCTGAGAGAGCCCAGCTACTCGGTCCTCATTCTCTCTAACCCTGTTAGAGAGATCTTGGATGACTGGCCTGATTGAGACAGATGCTCGACAGTTGTGCGAACATCTGCTCAAATCTCGTCCCCAGGGCGGAGACTTACGAGCCAACCATCTCGCCCACCTGTTGCATCACCACTGCTGAGAAAGCAGTGGGATCAAAGGTGCTGGGTCCCGCTCCTCCCACCGGCGTTGCCGGAGTGGATGCGGTGGAGGCAGAGAAGGCATTGGCTCGGCGGGAGAGCGCGAGCCTTCTCCTTAGAAGCCTTGCTCCTAGAGCTCTTCGAGTAAGAAGAGCTCGGCTTGGCCTTCACCGCGTCAGCGTAAGAAGTCGAAGACTTCTTAGCCGAAAGAAGAACGAAGACGACTTCTTAGAAGTCGTCTTAGATAGAGTCTTCGGTTCTCTCTGTCCCTTCACCTTTGGGGGTACAGAGAGAGCGGGAGAGCGGGTAGGGATCTCAGATCCCACAAAGCCTTGGAAAGAAACGCTCGAAGAAGGGACAGGAGAAGATCCAGGAACGCCCAAGGAAAGACCTTGGGCGCCCGACACACATACCTCAACCAACAAATCCTCTGCCCCTACCGCCATAGGCTCGATGTTGAGGTCCAGTCAGGGCAGCGAAGGTCCGGGACGACTCCTGTGAAGCTACGACCCCGAAAGATTGCTGCAGATCTTGCTGGATGGAGGCTATGAGAGGGGGCTGCGGACAAGGGGGTCAACATACCCTGTTGACTTGCCCGCAGGGAAGATCTGGACGGCCAGCTTCTTGTCAAGGATGTACGGCTGCCTTTGGCGGCATTCTTCCCGAAGCCGCCCACCCACCGCTTTCAGGGTAGCAAGGGCGACCTCCCTCACCAGTAGCCAGAAAGAAAGGGCGAGATGAGCTTCCAATGGCGGAACGGGGTTAACAAACTTATGTCTAAGAGTTGTTAGTAAATTGATAAAGAAGCCTATAATCGACTTACCCCCTCCCACCAGCTGACTGACTAGGTCGTAGCAGATGGCGCAGGCTTCCGGTGCAGACGATCATATCGTTGAATGACGTGGCACTTGGAGCGTGAGACCGCACTCATCGTGGCCGCAGGGGTCGTACAACGTCGCGTTGCATCCCAGGACCTGACAGTTGGTAGCCTGTAAGTGGAAAGATACATGAGTATCAGGAGAACACTTACGCCTAACAGTTGCTCCGCTTGGTGCCGGAGCGAGAAAGTAGATTAAACCAGAGCCCCGCCATAATACGTGTGGTAACAAGGTTGGTTGGTTGTCCTAGGCTATTGCTCCGCTGACGGTGGAGACAAGAGATAGAATCCAACCAGGAGTGGTGGTAAAAGGAAACCACGACGAAAAATGGCGGGGCATGGTAAACATATGAATAATAAAATTAAACAAATCATCGTAAAATTAGGGTATATCCTTAAAATAACAATAATATCAAACCTTTCTCCACCCGTCTACTAGAAGAGTGCCCGGGTAAGAAGCAAGCTCCCTTCCGGTAGCGGGGGAGAGATGTAAGGATATAGTAGGCAAGCAACCGACCACTAGTAGTGACCACCCCGCCCGCTGGTGGAGCCAGTAATCTATAACCAAAGGTGCCCCGGCTGCGACGGAAGGCTCCGTTCGTTATAGAAAGGGAAGGTGGCTGAGCAACTGGGGAAGGGAGGGTCTCGGCGTAACACGGCGGGACGGAGAGAGAGGGGGGGGTTGGCCTACTCCTCCCCGTCTCAACAACTACCCGCTCGGAGACCCGGTACCCTATGAGTGGTCGCCCTATACCCCCCGCTGGGAGGAACCCCTGGCCACCTCAGAGAGAGAGGGAGGAAGGCAACTGAGGTTGTCATGACAACCAAGGGGTCCCCCAGCGCCTCCCTATACCTGGTAGGGAGGGAAGGGAAAGGGTAAGGTGCGATGGAACACGTGACCGCAAGTGGCCTAAGCCGCGAGCAACACAACCGTGGGAGGGCCCACGTGAACCAGGCTGTACCAAACCATGGGACATGCACCTAGGCTAGCCTAACACCCTAAATAGAATAAAATTACATCGTAAAGATGGAAAAGACACTTTTAGTAGAAGAAAAAGAAGCCCAGGAGGAGGCAAACTGTTCGAGGAACAGAAGCTACTCGGAGCCAGCGATAGCCGATGAAGAGCAAGAGCCGGGATGCTGGGCTGGAACAATAATAATAGCCCTAAATACCAAACTAAAGAGAAATGGTAAAGGGGCTAATCTAGCTAAAACTCGATGTAAAAAACGATGAACGTAATATAGTAAGCCCATAAGTATAAGAAGTCCCAGTATGGAGGACCGGAATTCTTAACGAGGCAGCATGGCGCCGCCCACGAGACAACCGGGAAACCGTATATGCCTATTAGAAGGAAAATACTGGTTCCCGGAAGACAAAAATAATAGTAAAACATTACTTTATGAGGCACTTAACTTAGCCGTTGCGATGGCAGAACGTTCCATAACGATGGTGATAAGAAATCCCGTAAAAGGCACAGCACGAGAAAATGCGTCTGAACGCTAGCGCTAATGATTAAGGATGTCCGCTAGGGGCGCTGCTGTCCGTGGCGTCCTCTAGTAGTAGTATTAGCGGCCGCATTGCCCGTTGGTATCAGCTCTCTCTTGTGGGGATTCTGATTGGAAGTTCTAATTGGTGAATGTCTCGTGGTAGTGTTCCCACTCGCCCTATTTACCATACCGACACTTTTAAGAGTGAGCGAGTCAGTTTTACTGACATTTTCTTAATTTTGTTTTTCTCTGGTAATTTTAGATTAATTTTACCTAGAAAGAATATTAAGGATCCTTTCATAGGCCGACACGAGCTGAGCCCAGAAATGCATTTAGTCATGAATATAACATCAAAATACATAATGGTGATGATTTTCGCAGGAAAATCCCGCGAATAGGCGAATACCCGCAAATAATGGGTAGATATGGTCCAGATAGAAATACGCGAATATGTGGGGACACTGTAATATATATATATATATATATATATATATATATATATATATATATATATATACATATATATATATATATATATATATATATATATATGTATATATATATATACACATATATATATACACATATATATAATACACATATACAGGCAGTCTCCCCGGGTTACGACGGGGGTTCTGTTCTTGAAACGCGTTGTAAGCCAACACATCATAAAAAATCCTAAGAAAGCCTTACTTTTAATGCTTTGGGTGCATTAAAAACTATATAAACTGCATTATTATTGTATTTTTCATCCAAAAAACCTTGGAATATTAATTATTTTGCATTTTTGGTGTCATATTTCTTCTGCTAGATCAGCGTTGTAGGCGTCATAACCCTGGAACATGCGTCATAACCCTGGAAATAATTTCTGATGAATATAATTGAAAACTGCCTTAACCTCGGAACGTCGTAAGCCGAACCCGTCGTAACCTGGGGACTGCCTGTATATAAAGAAGTACCCGAGCATGACCAATGGCCTAGTGCTTGATTCTTAAAACAAGCCTCTGGTTATTCCTGACAAGATGAAAAGGTCCTGAAGAGAGAGAGAGAGAGAGAGAGAGAGAGAGAGAGAGAGAGAGAGAGAGAGAGAGAGAGAGCGCATAACAGGAGATACTCGAATTAAAATAATGTTCGCCAAGCATATTCACACACCGGATCATATGGACAAGAATAGTCTCACTTATGCACTCATAAAACAGGTGGAAACCTTCGAAAATACTTGTTTGATGTGACACTGAACAAAATTCCACATGCAAAAATTTTCACAATTGAGGAATTCAATGAAATTAATATCTAACAAGCAAATATATTTTCTTGATTCTTGAATAGACCTAACCACATAGCCAATGCTAAACTGCTAAACGCGCATATAACTTAGGTTTTTTGTTCACACCAACTTGTGTCTTATTTATATTTAATTTAATCAGATGCTAAACTTCTTTGTGCTTTATCAAAAGAAATCATACCAACTTTCAATATAACGCTGTGGCAGGATAACAAGCTTAAAAGCAAGCGGCAAATCCCCCCCCACATAAACTTAATCTATCTGGCTACCAAACTCACCCTCAATCACACTTTCCTCTTTACACTACAGAATACAGCAGGACAATTGACCCATACCTACATACAGAAAAAAAACAAACACATGTACTTACCCAACTCCAGATACTCTGGGCTAGGCTGTGCTGCCCGCTGGGTAAGCTATAGGCTAGCCGACACACAACCACTGCTGATAACCAAGCACAAACCAACCAACAGAGACTCACAACCACGCAATAACTCAATAACCCAACAAATCACTGCAGACGAACACCAACAGCCCAAAAGAACACAACAATCAAACAACTTACCCCAGCACAACAACCCGCCAACACCAACACTGCCCCAACCACCACTCACAGACACCGAAACGCACTATCAACCTCACCACAATCAGACAGACATATGCACAACAACTTTACAACCCCAAAATATATCAAATACCACATCAACGGACAAGACTGCTGCCAAAACCAACTTTATGCCTTCCACGAACACCTTACTTCTTACAACTCTCGTAACAGACTCCCGACACCGATCTACACAACAGAGTGCCACAACAGACATGCTTCCGACTGCCATTTTACCACTCCCATTTATTCTTCCACCAATCTCTCTCTCTCTCTCTCTCTCTCTCTCTCTCTCTCTCTCTCTCTCTCTCTCTCTCTCTCTCTCTCATGCAACCTTTGGAGATGTTGTCAAATATAAACTACTATCATTACTCCTCCATATTACCTCCCCCATTACATTTGACAACGTCTTCTTACACTCGCAATCTCCACTAAATTGCCTTTTGCAATGCCCAAGGATACTCAGATGCAGGACTCCTGTATCTTGTTTTAGGACCCTCATACATTCTTTCAGTTACATTGTCATTCACTTCTTCCAAACAGCTTTCATTCAAACTCCCATTATCTCTCTCACTACCATCCTCCCAAATCCCATTCACTACTTCACCGATATCTTCTAACTCTGGTTCGAACATCTCCCCTATTTTGGCTACCAAACCACCCAGTTCATCCATACTTCTGTCAAACTCCCGCAAAGAATTATCCATCCTATCAACTACCTCCTCACTACTCAGTTTCCTTCTCACTGAAGTTTCATTGGTTCCTGTCAACTCAAACCCACATACACTACAAGCATCATTCATTCTCTCAAAGTCATCCGCAGCACACGCTCTATCAACCATTTGCACCCTACCGCCGACCCCCTTACCATGCCGTTCACGCTTTTCCCTTCCACTTCCTCTCTCCACACTCTTCTGTCTTCTTCCATACTCACCCAACACCAACTGTCAATCTCCCAGACCCATTTGTTCACCGACAGTCGGCTCATACTTATTCACCCTCAACCACTCACTCATCGCATTCTCCCGAACATACTGTGGTACTTCCCTCCACTTACGGAGCTGGTTATGGTGTGCCCTAACCTCATCCATTCCCCCAACAACTCGCAATTTCCCCAAAACATAACTCAATCCACTCGGTCCCACTTCCAAAATCTCAAAGGGCCCTTCAAATTTCTCCCTTATTTTATTCACATTCATTCTTCCCATCTCAACCACCTCTTTCAACACCTTATCCCCAATCTTAAAACTCTCAAACCTTTCACTTGCTTTCTTCTACAAATCCCGATCACCTTCTGACAGACCCAACCGCGGTCTGACAATCCTTTAAAAATTCAACACATATTTACAAGGAGACACACCTATACTCTTCTGCAGTGTGGCGTTATATACCCAAACTGCACATCCTACATATATATCCCAATCCTTGTCGCCCTTACTCATCATTCGCAAAATCTCAGTCATATTCCTAACAGTCCTGGGCATATACGGAGTAGAATATACATGCACAATACCCCATTCCTTCAACATTTCTTCAAATTCCCATCCCACAAACTCAGGTCCATTATCACTCAACATTTTTGCCTGCTTACACACACACATGGGCAACATCACTTGACCCACCATTTGTGCAACAGTTTCACTCCTCTTATCATTGATGGGAACCACATAGGCAAATTTACTCATGTGATCCACCATCAGAATCATCCCCACGTGTCCTCTCGCAGTCCTAGGCAAAGAAACACAATCAATCACAAGCATTTCAAACGGCTCTTTCATCTGCAACCGCAACACAGGCAGACTTGTATGCACACTCTGATACTTTCCCCTCTGACAGTCTTCACACGTAACAGCCACATCCACACAATTCTTATTCAACCCAGGCGCATACAATCTCTCTCTCATGCATTCCTAGAACTTATTTTTCCCCATATTCCCAAACCGATCATGCACCAACGAACACATAGTCACAGCCGACTCAACAGAAAACACCGGCACATACACTTCCCTGTCATACACCCCTTCCTGATGCAAAAAGTACACTATGTTTTTACACACCACAACTCACATGGCCAATCTTCCATATGCACTCCTCCCATACTTATCTCCAGGCACTTATCTTGCATTTCTTCACTCTCTTCCTCACTCAACAGATCATTCTCACTCCTAGCAATATCAATCATACCCACAAAGTTCGCTATCTTGAATCCTAGCTACTTGTCTGCCCCCCTTTCTAAGAATTCCATTTCCATATCTATGTCTATATCATGGATCCTCAAAAAATCTATCCCTATTAAAAAGCAAGATGGCATATCATTTTCTCCTATAACTACAAAGTTATTTATTACTTCCAGATCTCCTAACCTAACCTTTAACCGTACCTCTTCCCATACTAAAACACTTCCTTGTCCTAACCCATGTATTCTTACACTTGTAGACTGCCCTTTCACTTCCCAATCGCATCTCTCAAGTTCACTCACCACTGACCCACTCACCAAGGAAACTTGTGCCCCTGTGTCAACCAAACTACAGTACTCACTATCATTTACTCTGACAAACATCACCATTTTCCCTCGAGTCCCATACATACACACATTCACTACCACATCCACCTGGTTATCCACATCACAATCCTCCTCATCACGTTCATCCTCAGGTAATTCCCCATTTCCACAATTCTGACTCAGATCCACTTCACAGTCCCTTTTTGTAACCAACCAATTACAACCACGTTCCCCGCACTGAATCATCAAAACCCCACGTTCATTACCTGTACTCACCCTTCCTCGACACTCAACTGGACTGTCCCATCCAAAATACAACATCACTTTTATTCCAAACAACTCAGCTACTGCTGACAACAATTCATGCAACATTTCTCCTTCCCCACCTTGTTCCTCCGCATATGCCACCTCTTTCTGCACATCACTCATCAGCTTCACTTGCAACTCATTCGCACTACCAGGTACTTCTTCAACCAGACCCCTACCTTCCAAGTCTTTCAATGCTGAAAACAAACATTCACACACACACTGTCATTCCCTTCAAACCTCTTTTACAACTAACCCCTCAGGTACCATATTTGGATCCCAGTCACTTTTCACGACACCATTGTCCTTACCATGCATCCTCAACATTGTATCAGCAATCACATTTTTACTCCCCGGCACATATTCTAAGCTAAAATCAAACTCACTCAAATCCTCAATCGTCCTTGCGATCCTAACATTCACGCTTTCCTTCTTTCCGTCCTTATGACAAGTTTTACCCCATACAAAAACACTTTCAACGCTTTCACACAAAACCTTATTGCTGCAAGCTCCTTCTCAACCACCGGATACTTCAGCTCTGCTTTATTAAAAGCTTTACTCACATACGCAATCACTCTCAATTGTCCCTCCCCATTCACCTCTTGCATCTGCACCAAGCATCCTCCCATACTGAACTTAATAGCATCAGCATACAACTCAAGGCTTACTTGCATCCTCACTATAGTCTGGAAAAGCCAAGTGACATCTCTATTAGCCTCCTCTTTCAATCTCTCAAATGCTCCCACCATTCGCTCATCCCACCTCAGCTTAGTACAGTTTTTCTTCCCGGTCCATTCAGTCAACGGCTTCCCTATACCCGACCAATCCCTAACAAACTTCCTCCCAAACTCAATCAAACCCAAAAAACCCTTTAACTCCCGCACGGTCCGAGGACGTGGAAACTCCTTTACTTTTTCCACAAACTTTTCACTCTTCCTTACGCCACTCGCACTCACCATATGACCAAGAAATTCCACTTCCCCAGCCAACCACGTACACTTCTCCACCTTCACTTTCACTCCAACCTATTCCAACCGTTCTAACACCTTCTCAAGCAGTTCCACATTCTCCTCAACAGTCTCACTTGCAATCAAAACATCATCTGTAAACACTGTCACCTTCCTTCTATCGAAACCAGCCAAAACTACATTCATCACCCTCTGGAAGGCAGCAGGCGCGTTAGCCAATTCAAAACTTAACCTCTTGAATTGATAGTGACAGCTACCACTCGAAAAAGCCGTAGCATGCCTGCTCCCTTCCTCAAGAGGCATCTGGTAATAACCCCTTACCAAATCCAATTACGTGAACACTCTCATCCCATGCATCTTATACACACAATCAGACACCACATTCATCGGGAATCGCTCCTTCACTGTTACTTCATTCACCTTCCTGTAATCTACACACATTCTCAAACTCCCATCTGTCTTGCATACTGGGACTATGGAACTATTCCAAGCACACTCGCTCCTTTCGATCACTCCCACTCTCTCAAGTTCCTCACACTGTTCCTCAATCTCTCGGGCAATAGGCGCAGAACAGTGTCGGGGACACTGATATATGGAGGTATCGTCATTCAAAACTATTTTGAACTCTGGAAGCTTAGATCCCCTGAAATCCTTGTCACCCCGACTCTACGTACCCCACCTATCCCACAACATCTGCATCAACTGCTCCCTCTCGTCATCACTAACATTTTCATCACCTCAATTCTTTCTCTCAACTCATCATACTTCCACTCATCACTTTCTTTCATGCTACCTGTCAACACCTGCCGCACCTCAACATATCTTTTCGTCGTCCACATCCACCAACGTATATAACAACCTCACACAATCACCTTCACGTATACCCCGCACTCGCTTTCTCCTAACACTCGGCAATGTGGCTACAGAAACCCGAGGATTCTCCATATCCAAAATCCCGTCGTACACATGCACGCTTGCTCTTACCAACTTGTTCGCATCCACACTCTCAACCACATATGCACACTTGTCACCTTTGACAATCCCAAGACTATCTGGCCATGCAACTTTCACACTAACAACTTCTTTGACTTCCCGCGGCACCTTTACACTCTTTTGCAACCAACGGCACTCCCTTCCATATTTTACTGCTTACCCTTCCATCCCTATCCAAGTACAACTCTCCATGTACATTCCCCTTCTTATGCAATTCAATCATATTCATGCTCGGATGGACCACCATCCCACACTTCTTCAGGAACCTGTACCCTAACAACATATCATACTTATCACTCATTCCCTCGATCACACAAAAGTTGCTTTCGTCCATCACGACCCCTTCGATTTCTACATTTTCACGCAACATTCCCACCACAGACATACCCAAATTTCCTATTTCTCGTACCTCCCCTTTACATTTCCTAATTTCACACTCACTCTGCAACTTGTCACATCCATTCTTAAAAAGAACACTGACACTGCACCCAGTATCAATCAAAGCAACCAAACACACCACTTTGCACCTTACTTTTACACTCATACATTCATGAGCTTTCCCTCCAAACCCTTTTTCATGCAGCAATCCTTCACGCGCATGCATCACTCTTACTGCCCGCACACCAGAGGACCCACCCAATGAATTCCCTTTGTACCTAGTTTCCCGAATTCCCAACCTGACTCGTCCTCTTTCGCCTACACACACTCGCCACATGACCTTCCATTCCACATTTAACACATTTTGCCCGCTGTTCTTTACACATCCTAGCATAAGGCTCATTCTTCCCGCAATTACCGCAAACCTCAGTCACACGGGTACCTTGACATCGACTTGCTATATGCCCTACTTGCCCACACCTGTAACATTTAATATCCCTATCTTTCTTACACTCGCTCACCAAATGCACTGTTTGCCCACACCCAAAGCATGGTCCCAACACCCACCGACATTCATTCTTCTTGTGTCCTAGCTTTCCACATCTGTAACACTGCTGCTCTTGTTCACGACTAACCGACCCCACTCTTCCAATGCTTGCACTCCGATCTCTCTTAGGGCAAACCATACTTTTGTTACTTGCTCTAATGCCTCCTATCAACCACTCACTATGCCATTTGCCTTGGCCCTTCTAAAACTGCCTCCCTATTGCTCTTAAACTCTGGTGCAGTAGTGCCTCAGGATACGAAATTAATCCGTTCCGAAGCAGCCTTTGTAACCTGATTTTTTTTTCTCGAACTATGTTTTACATGTAAATTGCCTAATTCGTTCCAAGCCCTACAAAAACACCACAGTAAGTTTTATAATAAAGCTATATTGACCAATAAACAATGAAATACAACAATTTGGACCATTCAATACCTAACATAACCTTTATTGTAGTACGTACCTGTAAATAAAGTGTATTAGTGTACATGGTACAAGAAATACTGTACTTACATATGTATGTAGTAAAATGTGGAACCCTACCTTTTGAGTGAGGCGATCTCCAAAAGTGGCGACAGAGGAGGAGGACAAATGGCAGAAAACATGAACACTTAACTTTACGAAACACATTAATAAATGGCAGAAAACATTAATACTAAACTTTACGAAACACATTAACAAATGGCAGAAAACATTAACACTTCTTGATTATCTCCATTTTCGTTCTCCATAGAAAGCATCCTCTTCTTTCTGTGAACTCCAGCAACATTCTTGAGACCCATGGCTAATAACGTAAGTAATTAAGTTCACACACAACACGATAAAGTAACTTACAGTACAAGGAAAGCGAAATCACCAACGCAAATTTACGTTAACAAATAAAATATGTGGAGGAACGAATTCCAGTGTTTACGATAACGCTGCTGAAAAAAATGGTCAAGGAACGCCATTACATAGATGCATGATGGGAGAGATGCCGACCAATAGGAGAGCAGGATCTTACGGCGGTGACTAGCATCAGGAACCAATGGGAGAGTGTGAGGATGGTAGCGAATCTACTCAGTTGGCGGCGCGCAAGTTTTGAAATTGTTCTTGGCGGTCTGGATGAATCTCAGACTTTACCCTTTCTCAACCTGAATTATTTTCGTATACAGAAGCAGAAAAATCTTCGTCTTTGCTTTCCTAACTTGGATTTATCGTAAGTATAACCTCAGCTACTTCAGTCTTAGCACTAACACTTCTACTCTCTTTCATACACCTATCCAACACATAATCCTCTACCATTTCCAAAATGTCGTCCCACGTCAACCTTTCATTCGTCCATCGCATTTTCTCCTTACATTTCAGATTTACAAACTCATACACACACTCTCATTTATCCCTTTGTCCCCAAACTTTTTCCTGGCTAATGTTTCCAACCTGCACACATACATCGACAACGACTCACCAACATTCATACTTACCTCATCAAAACCATGCTTTCTCTTATATCTAACACTACTCTTTATCCTCTTTGCCTGTTCCACAATCCTGGCTTTCACACACTCATAAAGCACATTCCCCACACTCATCATCACCCCATACATATTCAACAAAAATCCTGTCAAAAAGCTACCCAACTCTCTTGCCCAGACTCTCTTGTTATTCCTATACTTTGCCTCACAATACCTCTCATATTCCCTAAAAAAAGTCCCCTATGTCCCTACTACCATATTCCTCGTATTGTGCACATCTAGTGTTACGGTGTCGAAATATCCTGGTTAAAGGTCGACACAATGTTACGGTGTCGAAAAATCCTGGCAACAGTCGACACAATGTTGCGGCCTCTGAGAGAGGTCTGCTTCAAGTTCGATATGAAATAAAAAAAATATATATATATTTCAACACCAACAGTTGAAACTGGGGATACAAATATAGAAAGAAACACTAACACAACAAAGATTTATCTACAAGCTCACTAACAAAGGTAAATGCAGAATGGTATCTCCTATTTATATAAAAAGACAAAATCTTACACTGCATGAACTGGGGGAACAGTGAGGCAATTCAAATACTTGCTTGTCAATTTGGTAATTCAAAGCGATGGCTTCTCCAAAAGTAGAGCGGCAATTGCAGACATCCTCTTGACTCCGTATTGCAGAAACTAGTCTACTTGAAAGGCAGGAACTACCCAAAACCTCTAGCAGGACCTTTTCTTCTTTGAAGTCTGTTCGACGTCAAGATAACACAAGATAATTCATCCACTCCTGAAGACGACTAGACCAATATCCAAGCAACTCTCGAACAACTCTTCTGATCCTTCGTTGGTTCCTTTTTCTTGTATCTCTCACGGATGATCTCTGCTGCTGCTGATCTCTCACTGATAATCTGATCTGTGGCTCTTACTGAGGATATCTCTCTGTGACTAACTGGAGTCTCTCTTTTACGATCACTCTATATCTCCTCCTCCTGCTGGTACTTCGTCCGTTGTATTTATACGGCATTCTGGGGGCGGAGCCTGCGGCAGCGTCGCAGACTCATGAGATTTTCAGAAGTTCTTAGATGAATCTAGACTAGGTATTGCATCAGAAATCGCGGCACCCGCCACTTAGGCGTGTGTTGCACTCCACAACACGCCCGACGATTCCAGAACAGCTGCGAGAAACGGCGCCTCCAACACGGGTGCGAAAGCCTCCTTGCTGCCAAACTTCTCGAAAATGCGTTACCATCACACACCCCCCCCCAAAGAGAAAAAAAATGAAATCAGGGTATCTCATATATACAGCCTTTCATACTTCCCGCTCACTCTCACTCTCACTTTCGCTACTTCTGTTCTGATCCCTCTTAACCTCATCCGAATACAGCGAATCAACTTCCATACTAACATTCATGCTCCTGATTACACTCTTCTTACCCTTCTTTCTACCCACCTGTTTCCACTCACCACTATCTAAACCACTCTCAGCCCTTTCCCCAATGTATTCAGTCCTAGTCTCATCCTGTCTATCATCCTTACTAGCCTTCTTTTCCTCGGCCCCCTTCTTATTCTTGTCCTCAGGTTTATCCTTATTCTGTGTCTTTCCCTTCTTTCCCTCGCCTATCACAACCAAATCACCTTCGTCACTTGTAGGCCTACCTCCGACAGCTCCCTCTCCCATGAATCCCTTCATCATTTCCTGCATCATCTCTTGCACTGCATTCATCATTACCCCGAATTTTTCGTCCATTTTCTCAACCATTCTCTCCTCCGCTCCTTTCACCTCTTGTTTCATTTCCACTTTTGCACTCCTTAGCATCCTCTCCTTTCCTCTAACTCGCTATTCAACTCCTCACACTCTACCCTAAACCTCTCATTCTCCACTTCCAATTGTCCTCTCACTTCCCTCTCCAACCTCAACTCCTCCTTCAGCCTCTCTATCTCCTTCAACCCTTCCATCCAAATTTTCTCACCACTCACACACACTAGCCTAGACCAATCGTCCTGCAGCTGCCTCACCAGCAGTCCCTGTTCGGGCGCCAAAAAATAATGTGGTGGGATAACAAGCTTAAAAGCAAGCGGCAAATCCTCCCCACATAAACTTAATCTATCTGGTTACCAAACTCACCCTCAATCACACTTTCCTCTTTTACACTACAGAATACAGCAGGACCATTGACCCATACCTACATACAGAAAAAAAAAAACACAAACACATGTACTTACCCAACTCCAGATACTCTGGGCTAGGCTGTGCTGTCCTCTGGATAGGCTATAGGGTAGCCGACACACAACCACTGCCGATAACCAAACACAATCCAACCAACAGAGAGACAACACCCCAACAACAAATCAACAACCCAACAAATCACTGCAGATGAACACCAACAGCCAGAAAGAACACAAACCACACAACTTACCCTAGCACTACAACCCGCCAACACCAACACTGACCCAACCAACTCCACTCACAGAGCACCGAAAAACGCTAACTAACCAACCTCACCACAACCAAGACAGACATATGCAAACAACCCCCCAACCCCCCAAACCCAAAATCTATCAAATACACATCAACGGACAAGACTGCTGCCAAAAACAACTTTATGCCTTCCACGAACACCTTACTTCTTACGACTCTCGTAACACTCCCACCACCGATCTGCACAACAGAGTGCCACAACAGACACGCTTCCGACTGCCATTTGGAGACTTTGTCAAATATAAACTATTATCATTACTCCTTCATAACGCCATAAAAGTAGAAAGTTAATTTGCTAATCATATCAGGCCAATGCTTATCAACTTGGTTCCTACTGCCACTCAATGGTGAACACTTGATATCACACATTGAGCGCCGCAGATGTTTCTTTGGGGAAATTTTTTTTTTCATTTTAATAAACAGTTACTAACCATTTACTGCCGACTGGACGTATTTTACGTCGACATTTTTTGTCTCTCGTGTGCCGACTGGACGTATTTCACGTCGACTTATACTTATAGGCCTACCAGCCTAAAACTTTTGAATCACGCGCCTTGGGGATGCTGGGAGTTCACGGATCAAGGTGTTTTGTTTGTTTACAATCGTTACGCATGCGCGCAAGCACAAATTTCTTTCTTGCCGCACTAAAAAGTATCTGTGACACATCTCTGAAATTATTTTGTCACTTTGACATAATTTTTGTACCATGTGGTAAAATTAGCCGTTACATGAAGTATTATATATGAAAATGTGCGCATTTTTATGTAGAATACAACAATAAAATACACATGATTGTAGCTTTTATCAGTTTTGAGATATTTTCATATAAATAACGATAATTGCCAAAATTTCAACCTTCGGTCAACTTTGACTGTACTGAAATGGTCGAAAAACGAAATTGTAAGCTAAAACTTTTATATTTTAGTAATATTCAATCATTTACCTTAATTTTGCAACTAATTGGAAGTCTCTAGCACAATATTTAGATTTATGGTGAATTTATGAAAAAACTTTTTCCTTACGTCCGCGCGGTAACTCTTCCGAAAAAATCATACATGCGATTGTGGTAATGTTTGCACCATTTTAAAATTAGCGTTTATATAAAGTTTTTATATATGAAATGTGCGCAATTTCATGCACAATACAACTAAAAACAAACCCATGGTTGTAGCTTTTATCATTTTGAAATATTTTCATATAAATAACGATAATTGCCAAAATTTCAACCTTCGGTCAACTTTGACTCTACCGAAATGGTCGAAAAACGCAATTGTAAGCTAAAACGCTTATATTATAGTAATATTCAAGCATTTACCTTCATTTTGCAACAAATTGGAAGTCTCTAGCACAATATTTGCGATTTATGGTGAATTTTATGAAAAAAAAAATAACATTTTCTTTAGTTCGTGGCCGCGCGGTAACTCTTCCGAAAAAATCATACGTGCGATTGTGGTAATGTTTGCACCATTTTAAATTAGCCGTTACATAAAGTTTTATTATATGAAAATGTGTGCAATTTCATGTAGAATACAACAAAAAAATAATTGAAGGTTGTAGCTTTTCTCATTTTCGAAATATTTGCATATAAATCATGATAAATTATTGAAAAAAAACCACGTTCGGTCAACTTTGGACTCTACCGAAAATAGGTCGTCGAAAAACGCAATTGTAAGCTAAACCCTTCTTACAGTCTAGTTATATTCAGTCATTTATCTTCATCTTGAAACAAATTCGAAGTCTCTAGTCAAAATATTTAGATTTATGGTGAATTTAAAAAAAAATCTTTCCTTCCCTCCGCGCCGCGGATTCTCCGCCACAAATCTCCGAAATGCGTACGTCCCATCTCGAATATTTGCTCCGTTTCATATTAGGCATTTCATAGAGTTTTATATATGAAAATGTGCGCAATTTCATGTAGAATAAAACGAAAATATGATTTGAGGTTGTAGCTTTTCTTATTTCCGAAATAATTGCATATAAAAAAATATATAAAAAAATTCGACATTCGGTCAACTTTAACTCGTCAGATATGGTCAAAAACTGCAATTGTAAGCTAATACTCTTACAGTATAGTAACATTCAATCATTTGTCTTCATTTTGAAAGAAATTGGAAGTCTCTAGGACAATATTTAGATTTATGGTGAATTTTTTGAAAAAAATATTTGTTTACGTCCGCGCGTTACGAATTCATGCATTATTTTGTGATAATATTTTCTCTGTGTTGCTTTTGGTTATCGTTTTACAATGTGTTATATACCAAAATGATTGCAATTTAGTGTACATTACAACGAAAAAAAAAAAAAAGTAACTTGTTACCTTTAACGTTTTGCGCACAGCGCGATTTGAATACAACTTATATATGAAATCGTTTTTTGCGCTATCATATATCGCATTATTTATATATGATAATGATAATTTTTTCATTTCTGATGGTTGCATACTAAACTTCAGCCAATGACAAAAAAAGGAGCCAAAAATGAACTCTTAATCTTGAAAACTAAGCGTGCTGTGATTTTTTGAAAAAAATATTTTTTCCGCCTCTGCGCTCACTCTGAAACACCTCCGGCACACGGGAGACAATTTTTTTTTTACTGCTTCGGCGTTTAAGGGTTAAACTAACATTGATCATTCATTAGGGAAATACCTTCATTGCTTCTACAGTTAATCACTGCTACGTATTATCAGATAAAGAGGATGAAAATAATTGGAATAAAATATACTAACTGGCAACCCCACGAGTCTCTAAAGAAGTATGATCAATTCTGAAATTTGTCGCTTCACTTCTGGAACTTACTGTACATGGTTCATTATTTTGATGGCATTTTCTGAAAATAGAATGTTAGAATAACCCATTTTCACACTGTTTAGACAATGCACAACAAATGCAAATATGCTACAATTTGTTGAAGTTAGCAATTGTCTTGTTTAGACATAGTATATAGTAATATGGGGGAAAAAATATCACATAAGTTCTCAGTTTTCTCCAGGGTGCCATAGTGGTTACTTTTCATCCTTTGGTATTTCATTTAGTGTTATGTGTCCCGGATTAAGAATATGGTTCTATTTTCTATTTTAATGTTTTTTCTTATTTTGTTGCAAACAAATTTTATGGTACAGCTAATTTGGCGAATTAAATGGTTTTTCTCTGAACTTCATAATGAGCAGAAAATTTTGCTGGCCAGAGCAGGGCAAATGTTTATTATAGTGAACTTCCCTATGCAATTTACAACAAGTTGTTGAATAAATTAGCCGGCAGCTGCCGGCCACATATGTGGACCATAATATGAAATATTTTTCAAGTGAATTTTTCTGTTCTATAAATGAAATGTTACCTTAGAAAATTAGGATTTCTCTATTTATTTCATGTTTTTATTCCAGATATCTGTCTATAAAGACTCAAATATAGATAAATAATAATGTTTATAATGAATGGAAGTGTTTTTGAGTTAATGCATGAAGCAATTAAAAACAAAACTCTTACAGGCTTCAATGACAATAATGCAAAAATATTTTTAGTGGAAAAATTCAGTGACCAATCTATTAATGTTGATAGTGAAATGTTTGCTAATTATCTCAAGAAATTGTGCCAGAAATGGCTGAGTGTTATTCAAAGTAAGAGAGATTTAAAAAAAAAAAGAATCGATAGTAACTGCCTATCCATGCCTTTGATATCCATTAAAGATGACCACATGGAATCAAGGGCTTCAACATCAAGCAGTCGACTTACAGTGGTTTCTTTCAAAGCAGCTTCTGATAAAACTAAAGAAGGAAGATAGCAGAATAATGACAATATCACAAGATAGACTGTATTTTGCAGCCTCCAGTGTATTAAAAAGAGAAGGACACCATTATACACAAAAAAAAAGTTGAAAAACTTAGCAGCCTCACCAAAACACTATTTTCCAGATGATGGATTGCTCTCTTAACAAGAAATACATATCAGAGGATAAGAAGTGGAGTAATGAAGAGGAAATGTGAATGGTATCCACACTATTACCAAGTTATAGAGGCTAAAATGTTATGCTGTCCTTGCCAAGAAAAATGGAAAATTACAGACTGCTCTGCTGAGCTGAACTTGCAAGATGTTTTAGATTACAGTGAGCCAAGCAATAGCCCTGCATTTACAAAGGGTATTTTGATATCAAAGATAGGATTGGATGGTTGAACTGGTCACAAAATTTACAAGCAAAAGACTTCATCAAATGAAAGAGATTTGTCTAGTGAAGTTGACATTTTTATGATGTGCATTGTAATTTAGGGAAATCCTGCTCTATCTTCCACTTTTTTATTGTAAACCTTTAAGATTTTTGTTTATAAGAGAAACTATTAGTGTTCAGAGAACAGAGAATGATTTTACTAATGCAGCTAAAACCTACAGTGGTTGATAAAGAATGTAATGTATCCCATCAGGTATTTGTTACTATGATTGACGACAAAGTTTCAACCTTTTTATCTTCTTTAACTTCATTATTTCAGTGCTGTTGCATTTGTGGAGCTAGCCCCACAATCAGGTTATGAAAAGAAAGATATCTGAAAAAAAACCTGAGGTATGGCCTTTCAACCTTATCATTAAATCTGATGTATCAAATTTAGTTAAAATTATTAACTTTTAATGGGGGTAGGGGGTGACCCACCCCCCTCTCACCCACCGGAAGGGAGACAATATCAGATAAATAATCGTAGAAAAAATTTTTCTCTGTCCATTTTTGACTAGTATTCTTAAAAATTTCATCGAAATCCACCCATAACTTTATGCATATTACCATTAACCCTCTTACGCCGATTGGACGTATTAAACGTCAAGTCAAAATGTCTCCCGTATGGCGATTGGACGTATTATACGTCAACTCAAAAAAGTTTTTTTTTTAAATTCGCGGAAAAATACTTATAGGCCTACCAGCCAAAAACTTTTGAATCACGCGCCTTGGGGGATGCTAGGAGTTCACGGATCAAGGCGTTGTTTTGTTTACAATCGTTACGCAGGGCAGGCGTGCAAGCGCGAATTTCTTTCTTATCGCACTAAAAAGTATCAGTGACACATCTCAAAAATTATTTTGTCACTTTGACATAATTTTTGCACCATTTTAAATTATCCGTTACATTGAGTATTATATATGAAAATGTACGCAATTTCATGTAGAATATAACACAAAAATACTCATGATTGTAACTTTTATCAGTCTTGAAATATTTTCATATAAATAACGATAAATGCCAAAATTTCAACCTTCGGTTAACTTTGACTCTACCGAAATGGTCGAAAAACACAATTGTAAGCTAAAACTCCTATATTCTAGTAATATTCAATTATTTGCCTTCATTTTGCAACAAATTGAACGTCTCTAGCACAATATTTCGATTTATGGTGAATTATGAAAAAACTTTTTCCTTACGTCCGCGCGGTAACGTTTTCCCGATAAATTTTTTTGTGCGATTGTCCTAATATTTGCACCATTTTAAATTTGCCGTTACATAAAGTTTTATATATGGAAATGTGCACAATTTCATGCACAATACAACTATAAACAACCCATGGTTGTAGCTTTTATCAGTTTTGAAATATTTTCATATAAATAACAGTAAGTGCAAAAATTTCAACCGTCGGTCAACTTTGACTCTACCGAAATGGTCGAAAAACGCAATTGTAAGCTAAAACTCTTATATTCTAGTAATATTCAATCATTTACCTTCATTTTGCAACAAATTGGAAGTCTCTAGCACAATATTTAGATTTAATGTGAATTTATGAAAAAAAAAAAACATTTTCCTTACTTCCCGCGTAACTCTTCCGAAAAAATCAGAATTTTTTTGTGCGATTGTCGAAATGTTTGCACCATTTAAAATTAGCCGTTACATAAAGTTTTATATATAAAAAGGTGCGCAATTTCATGTAGAATACAACAAAAAATGATTGAAGGTTGTAGCTTTCTCTTTTTCAAAATATTTGCATATAAATCACGATAAATAGAAAATAAACCATGTTTGGTCAAATTTGACTCCACCGAAATAGTCGAAAAACGCAATTGTAAGCTAAAACTCTTAATCTAGTAATATTCAGTCATTTATCTTCATTTTGAAAACAAATTCGAAGGTGTCATAGCACAATATTTCTAAGATTTATGGTGACTTTTTTATAAAAACTTTCTTTCCCTCCTCGCTCCGATTCGCGCCACAAATCTCCGAAATGCGTACGTCGCATTATCCTAATATTTGGTCCTTTTTTCATATTAGCCGTTCTATAGAGTTTCATATATCAAAATGTGCGGAAATTTATGAAGAATACAACAAAAAATAATTGAAGGTTGTAGCTTTTTTCATTTCCGAAATATTTGCATATTAAAAAAAATATATATAAAATTTCGACATTCTGTCAACTTTAACTCGTCCGAAATGGTCGAAATCTGCAATTTTAATGTAAAACTCTTACAGTATCGTAATATTCAATAATTTGACTTCATTTTGAAACAAATTGGAAGTCTCTAGAACAATTTTTAGATTTACGGTTAATTTTTGAAAAAAACATTTTATTCCGTATGCGCGTTACAAATTCGTGCATCATTTTGTGATAATATTTTTCCGGTGTTGCTTTTATTGTTTTACAATGTATTATATATCAAAATTATTGCAATTTAGTGTACAATACAACGAAAAAAAAGTAACTCGTTAGCTTTGACCGTTTTTCCCACAGCGTGATGTGAATACAATTATGTATGAATTTTTTTTTATTTTTTTTTTTCGCTACCATATATTGCATTATTTACATATGATAATGATATTTTTTTCATTTCTGATGGTTGCATACTAAACTTCAGGCAATGACAAAAGAAGGAGCCAAAAATGAACTCCTAATCTTGAAAACTAAGCGCGCTGTGATTTTTTGAAAAAATTATTTTTTTCGCTTTCGCGCTCACTCCAAACCAGCCCCGGCATACGGGAGAGGTTTTGATTTTAGGGCTTTGGCGTAAGAGGGTTAACAGACATATAGCCGGGGGAAAAGTTAGTATATCTTAGTTTAACCAGGGCTGGCCCAAAGGATTAGATATTTTGACGTGGCTGGAACCATTTGGTCACCTAGCAACGGGGGAACTACAGCTTATTGTGGGATCTGAACCACATTATATCGAGAAATACAATCCTCTGATTCCATGTTGGCCGCGCCGAAAATTGAACTTCGTTCCACCAGATTGGTAGCAGAGTGCAAAACCACTCGTCCAATGTGGAACTAGGCACGGAGAAAGACAGAGACATATATATAAAGGCAAAACATAATAATTTTGGTGGAGGTAATTCAGATGAGTCATTTTAACAAAATAATAACTATTTCTTGAATAAAACACCTATAATTAAGTGAGAAATCATTTTTGTCCTAAAAATAGCCATTTCGTCCCACTGTGCAGTGTCTGCAAATGTGCTAATACTGTCAGTCCCCGGTTATCGGCAGGGGCTCCGTTCCCGGGGGTGTGCTGATAAGCGAAAACAGCCATTAACCAAAAAATCAGTGATTTATGGCGCCATAACGACGCATATGGCGCTGAGATAACCAGTTATCGACGCCATAAGAATGGTTATGGCATGGCATAAGAACCTTACGGTGCCATAATGTCCCTTATGGCACCTAAGTTGCCTTACGGTGCTGATAACTGAACTCGTCCCGTTACGACGCCTTAACTCACTGCTTTTAATGGCACTAGACAAGCCTCATAAAACCGATCGCCGATAATAACTGAGTCTGCTGATAACCGGGAACTGCCTATAACCCATTGGTTAAAGTTACTCAAATTGGCAGCATAGTATCTTTTCCTGTGAGAGAGAGAGAGAGAGTGAGAGAGAGAGAGAGAGTAGAGAGAGAGAGAGATTATTAGAACTGTAAGGCTTGGGCAGATGTACATATCAATTATTTTATTATCTCTGATTTTTTGTTGATTGTTGGATTTCCTAAGGTCAAGTCTTGGAATTTTGTAAGAAAAATAATTTTGAGTAGCAGCACACACCCAAAGGACTCCAGTAGACACTACCCTGCCAAACCACACATAATTTTTTATGGGTGAAAATGGGGGGGTGGTTCACACGATATGTGAGATCATGCGTTTCATGAGTACTACTTAGTAAACCTACAGTATTTTTGTTTTATGTTTAATTTGTCTATGAAACATTTTTTCATTTCCTTTGCTTATTTGGATAAATATGTACGTATGCATAATTTTAAAGCTTTTAAGTTTTATAATGCTTAAGGTTTAGAATTACTTTGTGTAATAAGAATTATATAAATTTTTCAGGTTCATTATGAATCACATAATATTCATGAAGAAACTCCAGTTGGAAGTGGTAAGGAATGTTTGGAGGAGTTGGTGGAGGTGGAAGTAGTGCTCAATCTGATAGTGCAGGTTGGTCACCAGCTGGTGCAACTGGTGGAAGTGGAAGTGGAAGTTTAGGTGCCACTTCTCGTAAAGGTGGCATCGGTAGTGGAATCAAGAGAGCTTCACTGTTCACATGGCTTACCTTACAGAGTATACAGAAAGAGACTACAGTGACCCCTAATATTTTAGAATTCTTAGAAATGGCATTAGAACCGCTACCATTACCTGAACCACAGCAGAAGTCGTCTGTATCTCAAGGTACTGTATATTATGGTTATTTGTAGGCAGTGGATAACGAAGTGGCTATTTTGCCATGTCACGGCAGGCTATGTATTTGACTTTATATTTAATTGGTGAAACAACAAAATTAAACTTAAAGCAAATCTTTCAAAAGATTGAAGTTTCATCAACAAAATGAGATATAGGAAACTGCCATATGAACTATAATAATCATGTGAAGTCTTCGTAAAATAAGTGTTTCAGGCAGTTTTGAATCCATTATAGTGTCTTACCAAAATACTGATGCGCCCTTTGCGCGTTTGGACACGTCCTTTCCCAGGGCTCAGTTAACAGTGTACTGATCACTATTTGCATAAATTTGTAATGTTTTATCAAATATTAGGTCTACTCAAGATTTTAGTTAATCAGCATGATAAAACAACATTTTGTGGCTTATATCCACTAGTGAAAGTATGAAACATGGAATTTCCGGGAGTCATGTGGTGAACTGAAATGTGTTCTTATCTTGTAATCTGCAGTTTTATAATTACTGACATCACAACTGAAACTCCACAGTACTTATTTGATTGCAATTATACACAGTTCTTAATTCACTCAAAATCCCATTTAAGTAAGTGAGATTAGTTGTTTAGAGCACTTCACTTCATCAAAGTAGCAAAACTGCGGTGGGAACAACTTTCCAGCCTTATTGTACATCTGGCTGCCATAAACATCCGAGAGTGGGCACTGCAAAATGTGAAGTAGACAAGATATATTGCGAGGATTATGATTATAACAATTACAGGAATAAGTGGTAAACTTCTCAGCCATGTTATGTGTACATATGAGTATTACCATTTTCTGCAGGAAAGTTGAATATGACAATTTATCTAGAATTAGTACAACAGTCAAGATGTCATGTATTAGTAAATAAAAAATTATATGTAAATGCAAAAAATACATGTTATGTTCACAACAAAAGTGTTGAAATTGTCTCTGTCAAACAAACACTTACTATAGGCTGCCATGGTGCGGCAAAATATCCACTTCGTTATTTGTTTTTTATTTCTATTCTAACCAAAACAAAATATGTAATTAATTGGTATCATTTTCTAAGGTAGTCATGTCATGTAATAGTCCACACTGTAGATATGCATTATTTTCTTTAATACTAGTTTCATTAGGACCCATAAAACATGTTTATAGCAGGCTAACCTATGATCTACTGCCTTGGCAGTATATGATTAAGACATACATTAATTTTGGTTTTTTGCCTAAAAAAGGGATTTTGACGTAAGGAAAAATCTATTTCTGGGCGATTGGCTCGTGTCGCCAGCGAAATATCCTTTAATCTATTATTTCTAGGGTAAATGTACTAACACATACCAGAAAAAAAATAAATAAATACAAGAAAAAGGTCAGTACAACTGACTCGCTCACCCTCCAAGAGGGTGTCGGTATGAACACTATGGCGAGTGAGACCACTACCACGAGCCGATTGCCAACAGAAATCTCCCACTACAAAATCCCCACAAGAGGAGAGCCGACCCACAGAGTGGGCAGCAACTACTACTACTCCATCCCATGCTGCCGACTGCTGCGCCTCTGGTTGGGACCATCCTGAAAGTTAGCAGGACAATCTTGAGCGAAGGGATGGGTGGGTAGGGCGGGATTTCGCTGGCGACACGAGCCAATAGCCCAGAATAGATTTTTCCTTACGTCAAAATCCCTTTTCTGGGCTCAGCTCGTGCCGCTGCGCGAAATCGTACCAGAGAAATAGCACAAGATTGTAAAGAAAAATCAACAAAACAAAAAGAGGTCTCAAATAAAAGATAAAATAAAATAAAAGAATATAATTGCTAATAAAGATACATATACACAATGATACAAAATTAGAAATATTGCTTAAATTAAACTTAATGCTAATAATATTTCTTAAATTAACGTAATTTGCATATATACAGGGTTTACATGGAATATATGTTTAATAGTAGTATCTGTGTATCGATATGTACCAAGAACTCTAAAGCAATTATGACAATAACTTGAACAGAACAAACTTCAATATAATAATATAATATATGAAGGAATGTATATGACTTAATATACAAACCCGTAATCATTGTAAATAAGATGTATCCCCTAGCTAAAAATAAGGGGATCACATCAAAGAGATCATATATACAATCAATTGTGAGTGTCCCCTAGCAAAAAAATAAGGGACACCCACCATATCATCATAAAGCAGCTAAGACCACAAGGTAACCGTAGATGAACAAGGCAGGCATAGACGAACTATTGGGTGAGACAGGTAGAAATGAGGACTGGATCTTCTACTAAAGATTAGGCAGAATCGGGGAAACTATATTACCCGCCGCAACTGCTGAAAATTTCAGAGCTTCCAAGGACTTTAAGTAATGACGTTTAAATACTGTCGGCGATTTCCATCCAGTATATTTTTTCAACTCATCGAAGTTCATATGTTGGAAATAGTTAATTGAGGTGGCTACTGCCCTGACATCATGTGCTTTTGGAAAAGAGTCAGGATTGGCTTGTTTAATAAAGTACAGGATCTGCTGCCTGATGCCTTTCTAGATAAAAGTACCACCTTTTTCTCTCTTAAAGAGAGGACCCGATGAGGATGAGGAGGTCCTAGACAGAAAGGCTCGTAAGGTCGATACTGGGCAAAGAGATATAACTTGTGGAAGGGGGATGTACTACCTTCCATGGTTCCCACCTCCTCATCAAAGATTTCTTCATTCTTTGCTATAAAACTACGTTCCGGAGAAAGTAGTACTTCCCCTGTGGGAAGAAATTGAATATGATCCGGGTCTCTGGATAATGCCGACAGTTCTGAAATTCTAGCTCCTGAGGCCAAGCTTAATAAAAATAGAGTTTTTTTCTTAAGAGCATTATAAATGAAATGTGTCATTATCAGTTTCTGAAGCCAGCTTTAGAACATCATTTAAGAACCATGATACTGACGTAGGCCTTACAGAAGGTCTAAGTCTAGCACAAGCCTTGGGAATAGACGAGAAGTAGGAGTCTGTCAAGTCTATGTCGAAACCAAATTGAAAAATCTTTTTCAAGGCTGACTTGTTTGTCGTAATGGTGCTAGCTGCTCAAGCCTTTTTCAAATAAAGATCTGAAAAAGGATATAGCTGAGTTGATTGTCATGATTCTAATATCTGATTCTCTCAGGAAGTTTGCTAACTTTTTTGCAGCAGCATCATACTGTCTCAAAGTTGAATCTCTTTTATCGATCCAAGAAGAGAATGTTTTGAGGGTCAATATTCGCATCCCTTTTCGCTGCAAACTTCATGAAATCCCATAAAGTAGGGTTTTTAGAATTCCTGAGGAAGCGAACACAGTCTTCGTTTTGTACTGACTGGGAGAGCCTGGGACTGGGAATCCGAAGAGGGCGAAGACCCAGTTCCAGAATTAGAGGGTACCAATTGCTCTTCGGCCAATTCTGGGGCTACTAGAGCCACTTGACCCTTGAATGTCCTGAGTTTGTTCAGTACCTTCATGAGAAGATTCACTGAGGAAAGACATAAATCTTCTCCCAGTTGTTCCAGTCTAGGGCCAGGGCGTCCGTGGCATAGGCCAGACGGGTCCAGGTTGGGGGCCACATAACATGGGAGTTTGTGGTTCGCTTGGGATGCGAAGAGATCCACTTGTAGGCCTGGAACTCTCTGAAGAATCCATTGGAACGAACTGTTGTCCAGTGACCATTCCGACTCTAGAGGTACTGATCGGGATAGAGCATCTGCTATGACGTTTCTCACTCCAGCTATATGGGTGGAGGAGAGGTGCCAACTGAACTTGTCCGCCAGGGAGAAGATGGCTACCATGACATGATTTAGATGACGTGATTTGGAGCCTCCCCTGTTTTATACAATGTACTACCACTGCGCTGTCCAAGACTAGCTTTATGTGGGAGTACTTTGGCGGACGTAACCTTTTTAGAGTCAAGAACACTGCCATTGCTTCCAGTACGTTTATATGGAACTGACGGAACTGAGGTGACCAAGTTCCTGAACTTTTTGAACTGGGAATATCCTCCCCAACCGCTTAATGAAGCGTCTGTGTGGATGGTAATCCCCGGAGGAGGAAACTGAAGGGGCACTGATATCGATAAGTTCTTGACTTTGCCCACGGGCGGAGTCGATTCCGTAGAACCTGAGGGACTGAGGATAATTTGTCCCTGGACCTGACATTTGCTCGTGAGCGCCAGATTCTGGTTAGGTCTTTCAGTTTGGCTTTCATCAAGATGTTTGTCACTGATGCAAACTGGAGTGAACCCAGGATCCTTTCCTGAGTTCTTCTTGACGCAAGTTTGTGACTCAGAAATTGCTTTACTGACTTCGCTATTTCTTTCCTCTTGGCTGATGGAATCGACAGAGTATGGGAGGATAGATTCCATTGAATGCCCAGCCACTGAAAGTTTGACTCTGGAGTGAGTCTTGACTTGGTCCTGTTTATCTTGAAGCCTAGATATTCCAGGAACTGAATCACCTTCAGTGTTGCTATGTGGCATTCCTCGACTGTTGGAGCCCAGATCAACCAATCGTCGAGATACGCTACTACCATAACCCCTTGCGATCTTAGTTGTTGAACTACTACTTCCGCCAACTTCGTGAACACCCTGGGTGCTACGTTGAGTCCGAAAGGAACTACCTTGAAGGAGAATGTCTGGTCTCCTATCTTGAAGCCAGATACGGACGGAAGTGTCTTGCAATAGGGATATGATAGTATCGTCTGTAAGATCGATAGAGGTGGTGACGGCCCCACGGGGAAGTAAGGTCCGTACCTGCGAGATCGTGAGCATCTTGAACTTGTCGCAGCGAATGGCTAAGTTTAAGCGGGACAAGTCTAAGATTACCCTTCTTTTTTGTGAGCCTTTCTTTGGAACGCTGAACAAGCGTCCTTGAAATTTTAATCTGTTGACTCTCGCTATAGCTCCTTTCTGAAGGAGTCCTCCGCATACTCCGTCAATTCTTTGGATGAAGTTGGCGGAAAGGTCTGGATGGGGGCGGGTCCGCTACCCAACTCCAACCCAAGCCTTTTGACACAATGCTCTGCGCCCACTTGCTGAAATTCCACCGGTGGCGGAAGTGAAACAGCCTCCCTCCTACCTGAAAGTCCTCATTGATGTTGGTAGCCTCCTCGGCCTCCCCTGAAATGCTTTCCTCTATTAAAGGACTCTCCCGATCCTCTCCCACGAAAGGATCGCTTACCTCTGCCTCCCTTACTCGAGCGGTCATACTTCTGGGAAGCTTGACCCTCGAAGACTTGATTGAAGGCTGGAGAGAAGAACGTAAGGAGGTGGAGGGTTGAGGCTGGGGGGAAACAATGACATAAATTGGCTGCGACTGAGCCTTGGAGGTAGAAGGTTGGGCTGCTTGCACCAACGGGACAGCTGGAACCGGCTGAGTAGGCGTGGCTGTTTCTTCTGGTAAGGCTGGAAACGTCTGGGTTTCCTTTCCTTTGAGCCTTACCCTTGACCACTTGATCTTGGCGTCTCTTGGCCGTAAGACCCCAACGATCTTTAAGGCTTTCGGTTAGTCTCGTAGCCTCTGCCTGGACCTCCTTCACCATCGCCTCTGGGAAGAGGTCTGCTCCCCAGATGTTCGATGCAAGCAACTTATTCGGTTCATGCCGAATCGTTGCTTCTTGGAGGACATGTTTTCTACAGTTTGTCCTGGCCGTGGCGAACTCAAACATATCAGACTGCACCGTTTGAGTCAGAGACTTGGTGAGAAGCTTAAAAAGTGGCTCCGAACCATAGGAAATGGTAGCCACCTCGGTCATGGCCATGGTATTGATAGACCTGGCTAACTTAGATTTGGCATCAAATTCTGCCTGAATGAGGCTATCTGGAAGCCTAGGCAGCTTCTCACCAAACTGCTCCATAGCACAGTCTGGTTTGAGTTTGCCCGCCGAAAAGGTGTTGGGCAGATCTTCCCACAACTCACCGGCTGAGGGAAGTAAGGAGACGTAGGGTCCGCTTCTTTCGCTGAGGCATCGAATCCCCCTCTGAGCTGCTGGAATGGTGGTCGTAGCGATCTTTGTCAAGAAAGGGAGCGGGGTACTCTCTTCCATTGTAAAGATCGTAAAAGGACTCTTAAATGGTTGTATCTTCGTGTTGGTACAATCCATGTCCTCTAGACACCTGAGCCATTCTCTCTGAGCCACTGGTCTCGTGAATAGAGGGACTGTCTCTTTCGGTACCTTATCGTCTCGAGTCATGGCCGAGGCGGTGAGCCTGGCGTAGCCGATGAACGGAGGCTGAAGGTCTTCCGGGTAGAACTCGAAGTCTTCAATCCTCCGAGTTCCACATTCCGGGATAGAGATAAGCCCGTCTTGGAAGGGGGCGTATGACGCTACTCTCCACGGATTGTTCATAGAGAACGGAGGTAGAGAGTCATACGGAGGCAATTGCGCTCGCCGCCTGTGCTGAAAGGTGGGGGAGAAGCTAGTGGAGCTTGGCTCAGTCCGGCTATTATGTTGTCCTGAGAGTTGATCCTATCAGACAACCGGGAGAACATCTGTTCCATACTGGTTTTCAGAGAACCAACCAGATCGCCCACTTGTTGCAATAGACCAGCATTGGAATCCAAAGCCGGAGCTGCTGCGGAGGTGGACGGGTGGCTCTGAACCGGAACCAAAGGTAGTGGAACTGTTGACTCCGCTGGAGTGTGTGATCTCTCCCTGGAGGATCTACTCCTAGAGGATTTAGAGCCGGACCCAGAAGCTTTAGACTTCTCTGCTCCAGGATTTCTAGCCGGAGACTTACGAGATGAAGATGACGCCGACGCCGTCTTTTTAGACGACGACGACGTCTTAGTCAAGGTTTTTACTGGTTGACCTTTGACTTGGGTCTACTGATAGCATCAGGAGAAGTATACAACTCTTGTTTACCTGTAAAGCCTTGGAAGGATGGGAGAGGTTGCAGGGGTAGAAGATCCAGTGGCACCCAAGGGCATTCCTTGGGCTCTCAAAGTACCTACCTCGAACCAATAGGTCGTCTACACCTACCATGGGTTCGATATAAGATCCAATGTCGCGACTTCCGAGGAGATGTCCTGGCCTGGATCCGTCAACGAGGCAGCGAGCTGTTGCTGAATGAAAGCGATAGTCGGGGCCGCCTCTGCTGGGTCGACGTAGCCCGTTGGCTTGCCTCCGGGGAAGATCAGTACCGCCAACTTCTTCTCAAGAATGTAGGGCATACCCTTGGCGGCGTTCTTCCCAAAACCGCCGACCCAGGCCCGCAGGGTTGCCAGTGCGGTATCCTTCACGGCCGGAGCCTGGAAGAGAGGGTATTTATTAGATTTTAAGATTAAACTTAAAACAAACTAAATTAAAAGCTTAAACTTAAAAGTTAAAATTTAGGGGATGCAAACCCCTGTATTTTATCTTAAGTTTAAGAAAGATTGAATTTAGGAAACTTAAGAACTATAACAAATTGGGGACTGGCTAACGGAGTTGGAATACTTACCCCGTCTAAAAGCTGGCTCACCAGATCATAACAGATGGTGCATGTCTCGTGATACCAGACCTGGAGGTCCCCGTGCGGAGTCGCGCATGGAGCATGGGACCGGCAAACTTCATGTCCACAGGGATCTTGAAGTGTGGCGGCGCATCCCGGATGCTCACAGTTGGTGGTCTGTAAGTGAAAAGACACATGAGTATCCTAAAGGCTATCACTTACAGGCTAAAGGACAGAAGAACTCCGTTGCATGCCGGAGCTCGGAAAAATTTTGGGCATAACCCCTCCCTTAACGCCTGAATAGGCTCTAACCCCGGAGAGATCCGGTGAGGCAGACAAGGGAGGGGGGGGATGGTTTAAGGTAGCTTAAGATAAACTTACTAGTTTAACATAACAGATTCTTAAACCTATAAAATTCGAACGTACCGGACTAAGTCCAGTGCGTGGCGGAGCGTGTCGCGACTCAGCGCGACGGAGGGGTTAGTAGAGACCAACTGTATGCCCCGGTCCACCCTGCGGGGTGGACTAGCACCTTTCCACTTGGATGCCGGGGCTCCGGTAGAAAAGGAGCCCCAGTAAGGTGGGAAAAGGGCGAGTAGGGCACACAGACTCGCGCTAGCAACGGAGCGACGGAGTAGCGACGGAGGGGGGAAAGGCGGCAGTCCCCCCCCCCCTTACCATCCGGCCGGACCGAGAAGCTGGAGAGGTCGAGTCCGTCTGGGTCTGTCCCTCCCTCTACTCCCTCCGCCTGGGGGAGAGGAGGCAGCTCGGGTTTATGCGGAGCGAGCGGGCAGACCCAACCCTCCCCCCGACTCTATGGAAGAGCGGGAGGGGGGAAGATGACTGGACAGGCGTCTGGCTGCTCCGTGATCACGTAGTGACCACGGGGCGGTAACAACAAAACAATGAAACAACAAGCTAGCCAGAAAACACAACCGGCTGATCAGAGAGATGCTATCGGGAAGCAACCGAACTGAAGAGCGGTAGCATGTGGGCCCAATGGGCCATAACCTAGGCTAAGTAAAGCCAGAGCCTACACTAACATAAACATAATATAAAATAAATAAATCATTGAAAGAAAGAAATAAAATAGTAGGAGAAAAAATCCAGGAGTGTACGACTAACCCGAGGGAAAGTCTACCACTCAAAGCTAGCCGGGGCCGATACTAAGAGCCGTGGCTAGGGTCTGGATAGAAGGAGCCTACATAAGGTAAAAAGACATGCATGCATGACATAAACCGTGTAGACTGTACCCTAAAACAAATAGGATGAATAAAAATAGAGCGTACTAAAGTAAGGGAATGTTCTGGGTATGGGAGACCGAGAACGAACCCGCCACGAGGCAGAACCATGCTGCCATGCTTCCGCCCTAGAGTTCGTATTTATACCTAAAAAACGGAAATACGGGCTCAGGGACGGAAAAAACCAAATAGCAATAAACATTGAGTACTTAACTTAGCTGCTGCGATGGCTGCACGCTCCATGATAAATAAATCCAAAATTAAGGGCACAAATAACACAGAGAAAAAAGGGCACGTGTGTACAGTGTGCGCTAACTGAAAAGGATGGCCACCAGAGGCGCAGCAGTCGGCAGCATGGGATGGAGTAGTAGTAGTTGCTGCCCACTCTGTGGGTCGGCTCTCCTCTTGTGGGGATTTTGTAGTGGGAGATTTCTGTTGGCAATCGCTCGTGGTAGTGGTCTCACTCGCCATAGTGTTCATACCGACACCCTCTTGGAGGGGGTGAGCGAGTCAGTTGTACTGACCTTTTTCTTTATTTATTTATTCTCTGGTATGTTTTGTTAGTACATTTACCCTAGAAATAATAGATTAAAGGATATTTCGCGCAGCGACACGAGCTGAGCCAGAAATTTATTATATTAAAATTAATGTAAATATAGTACAGTACTATTTGAATTATAGATAATTGAAAAATTAGAGAGAGAGAGAGAGAGAGAGAGAGCGAGAGAGAGAGAGAGAGAGAGAGTTACATATTTTTATCGGTTTCTTTGATCAAAAATACATTTTAGTCAAAGGAACTGGGAGGAAGCTCCTGGGAAGGGGACTATGGCTTCTCTATTTGATAACTGTATATCCTTTGTCAGTTTTTCAAGAGGTTTTTATCCTCTTTTGATTTTGGACATGAGACAAATGAGGCAGTGGCCATTGTATGCTCTCTTGATGGTACAAAGGCTGCTGTAGTTCATTCATTACTGATGGTTACCCGGTCTTTTGTTAATCACATCTTCCTTATAAATATATTTTCTGGGCTCAGTTCGTGTCGCTGCGCGAAATATCCCTTTAATCCATTATTTCTAAGGTAAATGCACTAACACATACCAAGAGAATAAATAAAATAAAGAAAAGGTCAGTACTACTGACTCTAGCCTTAGTAGTTTTGATTTTATTTAAGGTTAAATTCAGCCATGATTGTGCTCCTGGCACTGCTATAGGCGGTGCTGACAACACAGGCCACCACTGTGGCCATGGCAGAGTTTCATACAGCTTTATATGCTGTACAGAAAACTTGATTGCTTCAAAGAAACTTTTGCACATTTTTTTACTTGTTTACTCATATTCTTCATCAAGCTCTACATTATTATGTCTGTTCTTGGGGTTTGTGTCCCCCCCCCTTTTTTTTTTTTTTAGCTGTATCTACTTCTTTCATTTTGAAGGGTGTGTTCATTTGGGTATGTTGCAAGCCGTTTTGATCATTTTTCTTTTAATTTGATAGTTTATTTTGCTTCTCGCTTGCATTATGTATATTTTGCTTCTCTCTTGTAGTATCTATTTGGTGGTGGAAGAGTTGATTTAGTTCTGTCCGCAAAATATTCTGATAATTATTAAGCCTCTTTGTGTAGGGTTCCCTCACATCTTTCCAGATACTCTTTGAAACCACCTCTGTATCTTGGCAGTGGCTTAGAGCAAACTTACATGTGCGTCCCAGTTTAGCCAAGTATAAAGTTTAACTGTTTCAGCAGCATATCTAATTGTTTCTCTGAGCACTGGGTACACCTTAGCTGAAGTTAACTTCTGAAGAGCTTCCTTGATCTCTTTACCTTAGCATTCATTTCATTGATATTTGAATTGTAGTACCAAGTGTGTGACTGTGTGTGTTGAAGGATTTTTATGTCATGGCTGCATCAACAGCACCCAGAGGCTTCTAAAAAAATTCCTGTTATAGTGCCTTGACATTCTGGGCTGGGGTAGTTGAATAATCGCTTGCCCACATTGTCATATTGTTTTCTAATACAGCCCAGTTAGCTAGTGCTGGTCACTAACTAGCTGATAGGGGAGGGCAATTAACCTTAATTTTTAGGCTCATTAAAAAGGCAAAATGAATACATAATGGTGGACAC
>NC_061108.1:44136660-44149160 GCF_015104395.2 Macrobrachium nipponense
CAAGCGGCAAATCCTCCCCACATAAACTTAATCTATCTGTTACCAAATCACCCTCAATCACACTCTCCTCTTTTACACTATAGAATACAGCAGGACCATTGACCCATACCTACATACAGAAAAAAAAAACACAAACACATGTACTTACCCAACTCCAGATACTCTGGGCTAGGCTGTGCTGTCCTCTGGATAGGCTATAGGGTAGCCGACACACAACCACTGCTGATAACCAAACACAAACCAACCAACAGAGACCCACAACCCCACAACAACTCAACAACCCAACAAATCACTGCAGACGAACACCAACAGCCAGAAAGAACACAACAACCACACAACTTACCCCAGCACAACAACCCGCCAACACCAACACTGCCCCAACCACCACTCACAGACACCGAAACGCACTACCAACCTCACCACAACCAGACAGACATACGCACAACAACTTTACAACCCCAAAATATATCAAATACCACATCAACGGACAAGACTGCTGCCAAAACCAACTTTATGCCTTCCACGAACACCTTACTTCTTACGACTCTCGTAACACTCCCGCCACCGATCTGCACAACAGAGTGCCACAACAGACACGCTTCCGACTGCCATTTGGAGACTTTGTCAAATATAAACTATTATCATTACTCCTTCATAACGCCATAAAAGTAGAAAGTTAATTTGCTAATCATATCAGGCCAATGCTTATCAACTTGGTTCCTACTGCCACTCAATGGTGAACACTTGATATCATACATTGAACGCTGCAGATGTTTCTTTGGGGAAATTTTTTTTTTGCTTTTTAATAAACAGTTATTAACCATTTACTGCCGACTGGACGTATTTTACGTCGACATTTTTTGTCTCTCGTGTGCCGACTGGACGTATTTTACGTCGACTTACAAAAGTTTTTTTTAAAATTCGCGGAAAAATACTTATAGGCCTACCAGCCTAAAACTTTTGAATCACGCGCCTTGGGGGATGCTGGGAGTTCACAGATCAAGGTGTTGTTTTGTTTACAATCGTTACGCAGGCGCGCAAGCACGAATTTCTTTCTTGCCGCACTAAAAAGTATCTGTGACACATCTCGGAAATTATTTCGTCACTATGACATAATTTTTGTACCATTGTAATACATGAAGTATTATATATGAAAATGTGCGCAATTTCATGCACAATACAACTATAAACAACCCATGGTTGTAGCTTTTATCAGTTTGGAAATATTTTCATATAAATAACGATAAGTGCAAAAATTTCAACCTTCGGTCAACTTTGACTCTACCGAAATGGTCGAAAAACGCAATTGTAAGCTAAAACTCTCATATTCTAGTAATATTCAATCATTTACCTTCATTTTGCAACAAATTGGAAGTCTCTAGCACAATATTTCGATTTATGGTGAATTTATGAAAAAAAAAAAACATTTTCCTTACGTCCGCGTGGTAACTTCCGAAAAAATCAGAATTTTTTTGTGCGATTGTCGAAATGTTTGCACCATTTAAAATTAGCCGTTACATAAAGTTTTATATATAAAAAGGTGTGCAATTTCATGTAGACTACAACAAAAAATGATTGAAGGTTGTAGCTTTTCTCTTTTTCGAAATAAATAGAAAATAAACCACGTTTGGTCAAATTTGACTCCACCGAAATAGTCGAAAAACGCAATTGTAAGCTAAAACTCTTACAATCTAGTAATATTCAGTCATTTCTCTTCATTTTGAAACAAATTCGAAATGTCTAGCACAATATTTAGATTTATGGTGACTTTTTTATAAAAACTTTCTTTCCCTCCTCGCTCCGATTCGCGGCCGCAAATCTCTGAAATGTGTACGTCGCATTATCCTAATATTTGGTCCTTTTCATATTAGCTGTTCTATAGAGTTTCATATATCAAAATGTGCACAAATGTATGAAGAATACAACAAAAAATAATTGAAGGTTGTAGCTTTTTTCATTTTCGAAATATTTGCATATTAAAAAAAATATATATAAAAATTTTGACATTCGGTCAACTTTAACTCGTCCGAAATGGTCGAAATCTGCAATTCTAATCTAAAACTCTTACAGTATCGTAATATTCAATAATTTGACTTCATTTTGAAACAAATTGGAAGTCTCTAGAACAATATTTAGATTTACGGTGAATTTTTGAAAAAAACATTTTATTCCGTATGCGTGTTACAAATTCGTGCATCATTTTGTGATAATATTTTTCCGGTGTTGCTTTTATTGTTTTACAATGTATTATATATCAAAATTATTGCAATTTAGTGTACAATACAAAAAATAAAAAAGTAACTCGTTAGCTTTGACCGTTTTTCCCACAGCGTGATGTGAATACAATTATGTATGAATTTTTTTTTTTGCTACCATGTATCGCATTATTTACATATGATAATGATATTTTTTTCATTTCGGATGGTTGCATACTAAACTTCAGGCAATGACAAAAGAAGGAGCCAAAAATGAACTCTTAATCTTCAAAACTATGCGTGCTGTGATTTTTTGAAAAAATTATTTTTTCCGCTTCCGCGCTCACTCCAAACCAGCCCCGGCATACGGGAGAGGTTTTGATTTTTAGGGCTTTGGCGTAAGAGGGTTAACAGACATATAGGCAGGGGGAAAAGTTAAGTATATCTTAGTTTAACCAGACCACTGAGCTGATGAACAGCTCTCCTAGGGCTGGCCCAAAGGATTAGATATTTTGACGTGGCTGGAACCATTTGGTCACCTAGCAATGGGAACTACAGCTTATTGTGGGATCTGAACCACATTATATCGAGAAATGAATTTCTATCTCCAGAAATACAATCCTCTGATTCCATGTTGGCCGCGCCGAAAATTGAACTTCGTTCCACCAGATTGGTAGCTGAGTGCGAAACCACTCGTCCAATGTGGAACTAGGCACGGAGAAAGACAGAGACATATATATAAAGGCAAAACATAATAATTTTGGTGGAGGTAATTCAGATAAGTCATTTTAATAAAATAATAACTATTTCTTGAATAAAACACCTATAATTAAGTGAGAAATCATTTTTGTCCTTAAAATAGCCATTTCGTCCCACTGTGCAGTGTCTGCAAATGTGCTAATACAGTCAGTCCCCGGTTAATGGAAGGGGCTCCGTTCCCGGGGGTGTGCTGATAAGCGAAAACAGCCATTAACCGAAAATCAGTGATTTATGGCGCCATAACGACGCATATGGCGCTGATAACCAGTTATCGACGCCATAAGAATGGTTATGGCATGGCATAAGAACCCTTACGGTGCCATAAGGCTTCTTATGGCACCATAAGGGGCCTTACGGTGCTGATAACTGAAACTCGTCCCGTTACAACGCCTTAAATCGCCGATTTTATGGCACTAGACAAGCCTCATAAAACCGGATCGCCGATAACTGAGTCTGCTGATAACCGGGAACTGCCTATACCCATTGGTTAAAGTTGCTCAAATTGGCAGCATAGTATCTTTTCCTGTGAGAGAGAGAGAGAGAGAGAGAGAGAGATTATTTAGAACTGTAAGGCTTGGCAGATGTACATACAATTATTTTATTATCTCGGGATTTTTTGTTGATTGTTGGATTTCCTAAGGTCAAGTCTTGGAATTTTGTAAGAAAAATAATTTGAGTAGCAGCACACACCCAAAGGACTCCAGTCAGACACTACCCTGCCAAACCACACATAATTTTTTATGGGTGAAAATGGGGGGGGGGGGGGGGGGTGGGGGGGGGGGGGGGGGGGGTGGTCACACGATATGTGAGATCATGCGTTTCATGAGTACTACTTAGTAAATACGGTATTTTTATTTTATGTTTAATTTGTCTATGAAATATTTTTTCATTTCCTTTGCTTATTTGGATAAATATGTACGTATGCATAATTTTAAAGCTTTTAAGTTTTATAATGCTTAAGGTTTAGAATTATTTTGTGTAATAAGAATTGTATAAATTTTTCAGGTTCATTATGAATCACATAATATTCATGAAGAAACTCCAGTTGGAAGTGGTGGAATGTTTGGAGGAGTTGGTGGAGGTGGAAGTAGTGCTCAATCTGATAGTGCAGGTTGGTCACCAGCTGGTGCAACTGGTGGAAGTGGAAGTGGAAGTTTAGGTGCCACTTCTCGTAAAGGTGGCATCGGTAGTGGAATCAAGAGAGCTTCACTGTTCACATGGCTTACCTTACAGAGTATACAGAAAGAGACTACAGTGACCCCTAATATTTTAGAATTCTTAGAAATGGCATTAGAACCGCTACCATTACCTGAACCACAGCAGAAGTCGTCTGTATCTCAAGGTACTGTATATTATGGTTATTTGTAGGCAGTGGATAACGAAGTAGCTATTTTGCCATGTCATGGCAGGCTATGTATTTGACTTTATATTTAATTGATGAAACAACAAAATTAAACTTAAAGCAAATCTTTCAAAAGATTGAAGTTTCATCAACAAAATGAGATATAGGAAACTGCCATATGAACTATAATAATCATGTGAAGTCTTCGTAAAATAAGTGTTTAAGGCAGTTTTGAATCCATTATAGTGTCCTACCAAATAATGATGCGCCCTTTGCCGCGTTTGGACACGTCCTTCCCAGGGCTCAGTTAACAGTGTACTGATCACTATTTGCATAAATTTGTAATGTTTATCAATATTAGGTCTACTCAAGATTTTAGTTAATCAGCATGATAAAACAACATTTTGTGGCTTATATCCACTAGTGAAAGTATGAAACATGGAATTTCCGGGAGTCATGTGGTGAACTGAAATGTGTTCTTATCTTGTAATCTGCAGTTTTATAATTACTGACATCACAACTGAAACTCCACAGTACTTATTTGATTGCAATTATACACAGTTCTTAATTCACTCAAAATCCCATTTAAGTAAGTGAGATTAGTTGTTTAGAGCACTTCACTTCATCAAAGTAGCAAAACTGTGGTGGGAACAACTTTCCAGCCTTATTGTACATCTGGCTGCCATAAACATCCGAGAGCGGGCACTGCAAAATGTGAAGTAGACAAGATATATTGCGAGGATTATGATTATAACAATTACAGGAATAACTGGTAAACTTCTCAGCCATGTTGTGTACATATGAGTATTACCATTTTCTGCATGAAAGTTGAATATGACAATTTATCTAGAATTAGTACGACAGTCAAGATGTCATGTATTAGTAAATAAAAAAATTATATGTAAATGCAAAAAATACATTGTTATGTTCACAACAAAAGTGTTGAAATTTGTCTCTTGTCAAAACAAACACTTACGCACTATAGGCTGCCATGGTGCGGCAAAATATCCACTTCGTTATTTGTTTTTTATTTCTATTCTAACCAAAACAAAATATGTAATTAATTGGTATCATTTTCTAAGGTAGTCATGTCATGTAATAGTCCACACTGTAGATATGCATTATTTTCTTAATACATAGTTCATTAGGACCCATAAAAAAACATGTTTATAGCAGGCTAGCCTATGATCTACTTGCCTTGCAGTATATGATTAAGACATACATTAATTTTGGTTTTTTGCCTAAAAATTTATTATAATAAAATTAATGTAAATATAGTACAGTACTATTTGAATTATAGATAATTGAAAAATTAGAGAGAGAGAGAGAGAGTTACATATTTTTTATCGGTTTCTTTGATCAAAAATACATTTTAGTCAAAGGAACTGGGAGGAAGCTCCTGGGAAGGGGACTATGGCTTCTCTATTTGATTACTGTATATCCTTTGGTCAGTTTCAAGAGGTTTTTATCCTCTTTTGGATTTTGGACATGAGAACAAATGAGGCAGTGGCCAGTTGTATGCTCTCTTAAGGTACAAAGACTGCTGTAGTTCATTCATTACTGATGGTTACCCGGTCTTTTGTTAATCACACCTTCCTTATAAATATATTTGTTATCTACGTATTAGTAGTCATGCATTTTTGCTTTTTAGTTTTCTGTAAAAGAAAACTATTGACATGGATATGTCTGTCCGTCTGCACTTTTTCTGTCCGCCCTCAGATCTTAAAAACTACTAAGGCTAGAAGGCTGCAAATTGGTATGTTGATCATCCACTCTCCAATCATCAAACTTAACAAATTACTGCCCTCTAGCCTTAGTAGTTTTTATTTTATTTAAGGTTAAATTCAGCCATGATTGTGCTCCTGGCACTGCTATAGGCGGTGCCAACAACACAGGCCACCACTGTGCCATGGCAGAGTTTCATACAGCTTTATATGCTGTACAGAAAACTTGATTGCTTCAAAGAAACTTTTGCACATTTTTTTACTTGTTTACTCATATTCTTCATCAAGCTCTACATTATTATGTCTGTTCTTGGGGTTTGTGTCCCCCCCCCTTTTTTTTTTAGCTGTATCTACTTCTTTCATTTTGAAGGGTGTGTTCATTTGGGTATGTTGCAAGCCGTTTTGATCATTTTTCTTTTAATTTGATAGTTTATTTTGCTTCTTGCTTGCATTATGTATATTTTGCTTCTCTCTTGTAGTATCTATTTGGTGGTGGAAGAGTTGATTTAGTTCTGTCTGCAAAATATTCTGATAATTATTAAGCCTCTTTGTGTAGGGTTCCCTCACATCTTTCCTGATACTCTTTGAAACCACCTCTGTATCTTGGCAGTGGCTTAGAGCAAACTTACATGTGTGTCCCAGTTTAGCCAAGTATAAAGTTTAACTGTTTCAGCAGCATATCTAATTGTTTCTCTGAGCACTGGGTACACCTTAGCTGAAGTTAACTTCTGAAGAGCTTCCTTGATCTCTTTACCTTAGCATTCATTTCCTTGATATTTGAATTGTAGTACCAAGTGTGTGACTGTGTGTGTTGAAGGATTTTTATGTCATGGCTGCATCAACAGCACCCAGAGGCTTCTAAAAAAATTCCTGTTATAGTGCCTTGACATTCTGGGCTGGGGTAGTTGAATAATCGCTTGCCCACATTGTCATATTGTTTTCTAATACAGCCCAGTTAGCTAGTGCTGGTCACTAGCTGATAGGGGAGGGGCAATTACCTTAATTTTAGGCTCATTAAAAAGGCAAAATGAATACATAATGGTGGACACTGGGTGAAAATTTCATGTTGTATCTTGCAAGTCAATGTATATGAAGTGCAAAGGAAACATGGTCAAGGTATTATACTTCAGTCTTGTCATTTAATAATTTGACCTTTATAATTTTTTCTTATAACAAATGAAAATATGCTTTTTCTCAAGGCTGCATTAAAGGGGGGCCTCACTAACATTACTATCATGACTTCTTATGGTAGTATGAAAGTTCAAAATTGCATTGAAAAGCACCATATGAATACTTATACATATTATATTTATTTAAGGTCCACAGTTGATGCTTGTTAATTGTTAGGAAGGGATAGCATTTTTAACCAGTGGAAGACAATCCTTTTAGTATTGATTTTAGATGTCCTGTAAATATTGTATCCTTTAGATGAAAACTTTATTTTTCTTTAGAAATGTTTCTAGTAAGAGAATGATATCTTGCCCTTGCAATACTTGGGATTGTTACTGAGGAAATTTTCAATGCATAAGGATTCCATTACTATAACATTTATCTGTTCACTCTGATTTCCACTGGCACCTTGATCATTCAAGGATTTCTCATTCTTGTTTTCTGTTTTACTGGTTCTTTTATTGATTAAGATTCATCTTAAATGAATATATAAATGTTTCATCCTTTGCTAAGGCTGTGTTTGTTGAAGTAACAGCTAAAAACTCTGTGACGTGATCATGGCTTCCAAAATGGTGATTAGAATGACCTTAAAGTATGCTCATCTTTATAGATCCTTAGAATGACACAGTCAAGATTATCTGCCACGAAGCTTAGCTTAGGTAGGGCAAGAATGAATAAAACTTGAGAGCTTTTCATTGACTCAGGGCAAGTTCTGATAGAAGTGGTGGATGGAACACGCGTTTTTAAAGGAGAATGAAGTGGAAGGAGCAAGAGTAGGCTGAGAGGATCAAGAGGATTGAAAGTTTGTTGGGCTAAGAGGAGTGAAAGAATTGTAGGAGGAGGCAGAAGTGGAGTAACAGGAAGAGGGCAATGAATTTAGGTACTTCAGCAGGGTGTGCATGCCTACTGTACTCTAGCTACGAAAGGTTGAGACTTTCCCACAATTAATGGCATTGGCACGTCTCCCATCTTGCCAAAGGAGGTATTTAATTCTAATCCAAAAAGGTACATTTTCAGGATAAACCTCAAGGTTAAGGTTAATCCTGAGAGTGGACATATACGAGCGTACTGTCTTGCTAATTGCTTATATTCACAAGTGGCTTTGATTTAAAGTAGTAATATATGCCATGTGTATGTATGCTTACATTCAACACACACATATAATAGTAGGTATATACTATATGTGTAATGATTACATAATAAAAATATGGAATGTTAGTCCATATATATAAAAGACTAAAACTAAAGAGGTCAACCAGATTGCTTGCAGGAATGTGATCAGACTAGAGACGCTAAAGATGACGTATACAATAAAGTATGTAGGCTAAGTTGGCATGCCGTCTTCTGTGGTCATTCATTTGTTTTGAAACATTAGTCCAAGCTCACTGCTTGAGACAACTACCGTGACCTATAATTCAAATGGCCTACGTGATTAGTAACTATGTCATTTGATTGTATGTTCGTATGTAACCATGTCATCTGATTGTATGTACAGGCAGTCCCCGGGTTACGACGGGGGTTCCGTTCTTGAGGCGCGTCGTAAGCCGAAAATCGTCGTAAGCCGGAACGACACTTGGAAATATGCCTTAAACTAAGAAAAAAGTTAGAGACCTTACCTGTGTGACATGCAAGTAGATTGCATGATGTGTAGTGTGGTTATTCCAATGGCAAAGGATGGTTCTTGAAGGTATAATTCTTTATTAAACTCTTGTGACACTAAAAAGCACAATGTACACTACACTTAATCCTTAGGGTATACACTAAACTGTCACTATACGTATACACATGCATTGCACACTTTGTTAGATCCTGGAGTACACTAAAATCCCAGTCTGGTAGCTCTGGAAGGTAAAAGTATAACACAATTAGTACAAAATACTACACAAAGTCCTGAATACAATATGTAAATTATAGATATCAAGAGTAAAAAGAGTTAATGTATGTTATTTAATTCCTTACTTTTAGTTTTATAATTCCCTTACTTTTGAGTTATATCAAGAGTAAAAAAGTTAATGTATGTGATTAATTCCTTACTTTTTTTTTTAGTTTAAAGTTGTCCTGCTTATGTAACCCTGGATGGACAAGTCTTATGTGACGGGGGCCCCCATAGCCTACATCATTCAGGGGGTTTCTGAAGAATGTCATTAATTAGTTAATTGGTTTTCAGTAAGGACTTTACTAATTAGTATGTCAGTTAAAAATAATTAGTATGTCAGTAAGTAAACTCTATGCATAGTAAGTTACATACAGTAATATGCACCATATCATGTCAATATGCACCATATATTTAACTTAATGTATAAAATTAGTTAATGGGGGTTTTTAATGTTAACAAAAAACAATAATAACATGTATAAAACTTAGTGAAGGTATGTTAAGTTAATTCCTTACCTTTAGTTATATTTGACATTCATCGTAACCCTGGATGGACAAAGTCTTATGTGGCCCCATAGCCTACATCATTCAGGGGTTCTGGAATGTACAAAAAATAATAGTATGTCAGTAAGATACTCTATGCATAGTAAGTTACTACAGTAATGGCACCATACAGTGGTTTAATATCACATATACATGTATAAAACTTAGTTTAATTTATGTTAATTAATTCCTTACCTTTATTTTATATTTGACATTCATCGTAACCCTGGATGGACAAAGTCTTATGTGGCCCATGCCTACATCATTCAGGGGGTCTGGAATGTACAAAAGATAATTTTGTCAGTAAGTACTCTATGCATAGTAGTTACATACAGTAATATGCACATACATGGGTTTAATATTGTAAATGATTGGTCTACACCCCCTGTTCAGCAGGGGAGTGTACAGTATGTATGTAATTCCATGAGGGACCCTTGATCACTTTATCCCATGTGAGAGATCTTGGTCACTTAATGTATGTTTACTATATGTACTATGTATAATTCCTTACCTTTAGTAACAGTAGTACATAGTTTACAGTTGTCGTGCTATGTTATGTAGTAACCCTGGACAAAGTTTTATGTGGCCCCATAGCCTGCATCATGGAGGGGGTCCTGGTTTTCTGGAATGTAACCAAAAAAAGTATCAAAGTTAAGTCATGTTATGTATGTTTAGTAAGTTACATACAGTAACCATACGTACAGTGGGTTTTATAACATGTACTACATATGTACATAACAAACTTGGTTGGAAATTCCTGTAAAAAAAAGTTATGTACGTATGTAATATGTACAAACTGTATGTAAAAACCTTACTGTTCATACTTTGTTACACTACATGTTACAATGTGATACGTATACTTTCCTGAAGGGTTTTTTCCATCCAAAATGGTGCTTCTACTTGTAGTAGTTATCCCTTGATGACACTTGTAGTAACAACCTGGAGTTGTGTGAAAATGTTGGTTCCTGGAAGGAGGAAAAAGTAACAAAATTAGTGTACAAAAATATACACTACAGAAAGTTGTGAATGCAATATGTTAATTACTGTAGATATATCAAGAGTGTACTACTAAAAGAGTTAATGTATGTTAATTAATTCCTTACCTTTAGTTTATATTTGACATTCATCGTAACCCTGGATGGACAAAGTCTTATGTGGCCCATAGCCTACATCATTCAGGGGTTCTGGAATGTACAAAAAATAATTAGTATGTTAGTAAGTACTCTATGCATAGTAAGTTACATACGTAATATGCACCATACAGTGGTTTAATATCACATATAACATGTAGTATAAAACTTAATTTAGAAATTCCTTACATAACTTACCAACTTTTAGTGAGTCTCAAAGCTGTTACCTAGGTTGTGGGAGATGGAGGTGGAGGTGTAGAGCATTCATGATAAAGGATGCATTCCAAACCTAACTTCAGTGTGCTTTATCACAGATACAGGCTAGGATGATGGGCAGTCTGGAATGAAGAATTAATATTAAAGGACAGTATGTAACCACTTAGGTGTACAAAATTTATTGTACGTATGCAAACATTAAACACAACTGAGAATTCCTTACCTCCAGCAAAATGAAGACATGTAGGCTATGTAGAGGTCTGGTTTATGTAAGTCACAGGTGCATGCCAGTCTGGAATGATAATGTAATAGTACATATGATTATAGTATGTATGTTACATACATAACATGGTTATTACTATGTAATATTAAAACATTAATACAAAAAAAACTGTCCTTACCAAATTCTAGTGGTTTGGCTTGCTTACTGGGATGGTCATATGGTACATGAGAGTGGGTGGCTGGGCTATGGAGTGGGATGGGCAGGTGCTTGGGAGTCTGGAATGATAAAAAATATATAAAATGATAGTTACTACTACTGTAACTACTGCACATGTTATTACTGTTTGACATATGTAGTGTGTAATACGTATGTTCAATATAAAAAATGAAGAATTCTTTTACCTGAAGGAATGGGAGAGGTGATACTACTCGTATCAACTGATTTGGGCCCTCTGGGGAGGTGATACTTGTATCAACTGATGAGGGAACATCTACATCTGGAAAGAATGATAGGGTACATATTATAAGGTGGATGTAATTGTAGCATATTGTACACTTTTAATAACATTTCTATTAGCATTTATAAAACATTTTATACAATTTGTTAAGGATTCCTTTACCTGATGTATAGGGCGAGGCATCAAACCATGGAAAGGCTCAGGGTCATCTGGGTCACTGTCACTATCAAAGGGGTCTGAAATGGAAAAAAATAATAATAATAAGGTTATGCAACATCAAACACATTGTACCACTATGTAAGTTAGTGTACGTATGTATGTAGGGTGTAAACAATTTCCAACATGAAAATGAGAAAAATGAAATTGCTTACTGATTGTACACGTGCAGGTGGGCGGGCTGATACAGAGGGTCCAGGTACAGGGGGATCTGGAACTGTCACAGGTAGTACAGGGAGATCTGGAACTGTCACAGGTAGTACAGGGAGATCTGGAACTGTCACAGGTAGTACAGGGGGATCTGGAAACTGTCACCACTTCTGCAATAAAATTATGATGAAAATTGAAAAATTAATGAAGTTACAATTTCACTCTTACATTTAGTAGTTGTTACATTAAAAAATTAACACATTTTAATATGTACACTATGTAAACACATAAATTAGTAAAACAGTTCAGAATTCCTTACCAGGACTAGGAGTGGGAGGTGGTGGTACTGGAGACTTGTGAAAGAAAGTGTCAAGCCTGGACTGCACACTTCTCTTCGTCTGCTTCTCCTCAGGGTCTCCTTGTAGAAAGTCACCAAATCCATGATTCCTCTCTTGATTTTGTCAAACCTAGAACGTTAGGGTCTTTCTGCCTCAAAAGAA
>NC_061108.1:44154160-44179160 GCF_015104395.2 Macrobrachium nipponense
CATTTTCAATATATAAAACTTTATGTAACGGCTAATTTAAAATGGGTGCAAATAAAACATTAACCACAATCGCACGTATGATTTTTTTTTTTATTCGGTAAGAGTTACCGCGCGGGGGAAGACGTAAGGAAAATGAAAAATTTTTTTTGTTTTTTTTTCTTTTCATAAACATTTGACCCATAAATCGTAAATATGGTGCTAGAAGGACCTTTCCAATTTGTTGTTACCAAACAAATGCGGTAAATGATTGACTATTACTAAAATATAATGGAGTTTTTAGCTTATAATATTTTTGCGTTTTTTCCGACCATTTTCGGTTAGAGTCAAAGAAATTGACCGAAAAGGGTTGAAAATTTTTCACTTACTTATCATTTTTTATATTGCAAATATTTCAAAACTGATTGAAACCGCTACAACCGATTGGTTGTTTTTAGTTGTTTATTGTGCATGAAATTGCGCACATTTTTCCATAATAATAAAACTTTATGTACCAGGCTAATTTTAAAAGAAAATGGTGCAAACACATTACCACAAATCGCATGTAATGATTTTTTTTTCGGTAACGAGTTACCCTCGCGCCGGACGTGGAAAAAGTTTGGTGTTTTTTGTGCATAAATTCACCATAAAATCGAAAATATTGTGGCTATGAGACTTCCAATTTTGTTGCAAATTAAGGTAAATGTTTGAATTTAATTTACTACAACTATAAGCGTTTGTTTAGCTTACAATTGCAGTTTTTCAACATATTTCGGTAGAGTCCAAAGTTAACCAAAGGTTGAAATTTTGGGTGGGGGGGGGGGGGGGGCAATTATCGTTATTTATAAATGGAAACTATTTCAAAAACTGATAAAAGCTACAATCATGAGTATTTTTTTGTTGTTGTAGTTGTGGGTATGAAATTTGCACACATTTTTCATATACAAATACTTTCATGTAACCGGATAATTTAAAAAGAATGGTGCAAAAACAAATTTATGTCCAACGTGGACAAAATGAATTTTTGAGATGTGTCCCACATGATACTTTTTTTAAGTGCGATAACGAAATAAATTCGCACTTTGCAGGTGCCTGCGTAAACGCTTGGTAAACAAAACAACCCGCCTTTGATCCGTGGAACTCCCAGCAATCCCCCAATGGCGCAATAATTCAAAATTTTTAGGCTGGTAGGTCCTATAAGTATTTTTCCTCCGCGAATTTTAAAAAAAAACCTTTTGAGTCGACGATAGGTACGTCCATTCTGGCATACTGGGGGACATTTTGACCTCGAACGTTTAATACGTCCGATTTCGGCGTTTAAGGGTTTAATTAATAAACTTATTACATGCATGTACCATTAAACAAGGATCTTCCTCAGTCAGGCGAGGAGAGATAGAGAGAGAGAGAAGAGAAGAGAGAGAGAGAGAGGAGATAGAGAGAGAGATTTGCATAAAAAAACATCAAAATTACGTTGACCACAATTGTAATGGCACTGTTTACTCGACAAATTTGACAGCTTCCCAAGACCTCTGATCAATCACTGGAGTTAGGAGAAAGGTAGGGAAATTGATACATGAAAAAGACGAAGGGAAGAATTTCATTTGAAGTTAGCTTATAATTTATTATTATTATTATTTGAAAATATTAATAAGCAACATGCATCTACCCATAAAAACAAAAATTTTCTTAATCAACGTAATAGAGAGGAATTATCCCCTTACTTAATGTGGAAATATGTAAAGGTCATTTTTTATCTTCTTTAAAATACTACCAAGGAATTTATTATTTTATTAATTTTTTATTATTTGGGAAAAATAAATTAAATTAATAAGCCCACTGAATCTACCATAAAAATTTTGTTTTCTTATCAACAGTAAGAGAGAGTAATTATCCCTACTTAAGTGAAATTGGAAAGGTCATTTTTTATCTCTTTTAAAATACTACCACATACGAATTTTGTAATTACAGTTTTATTATAATTATTATTATTATTATTATTATTATTATTATTATTATTATTATTATTATTATTATGATTATTATTATTATTAATTATGATTATTATTATTATTATTATTAACAGAATATATCAATAAACATTTTACATACTAGTAACATGAAAATTCTTTCATCTCAGTAAAGAGAGAGAGAGAGAGTATGTGTTTATCTCTCTGTTCTCTCAGAAAATACTTATATCGCTTCCAGCGAGACAGAGGGAGGGAGTTACCTGTGTGGCAAAAGGGAGAGAGAGAGAGAGAGAGAGAGAGAGAGAGAGAGAGAGAGAGAGAGAGAGAGAGAGAGAGAAATTGCATGAACACTTGGTGGCAACAACACAACAGCTCTTCCCCCTCCGTCCCATTACTTGATATGTTTGGCATTTTTAGTACCTGGAGTTTGAGAGAGAAGACTGGGATTTCCTTCATTCTTAAATAATTTTTCAAATTTATAAACTAAAATCTTACTAATTCACTTTAGTATTTTCTTTAATGAATTTATGTTATTGCTGTATACATTAATATCAATATTCGAAAATATGAAATCAATTATTTATCATACAAAAAACCATACATCTCTGTAGAAAAGAGAGAGAGAGAGAGAGAGAGAGAATTATTATTTTTACTATGTGATATCATTTAATCTTATTAACCCTCTTACACCGAAGCGGTAAAAAAAAATTGTCTCCCGTGTGCCGGAGGTGTTTCAGAGTGAGCGCGGAAGCGGAAAAAATATTTTTTTCAAAAAATCACAGCGCGCTTACTTTTCAAGATTAAGAGTTCATTTTTGGCTCCTTTTTTTGTCATTGGCTGAAGTTTAGTATGCAACCATCAGAAATGAAAAAAATTTTCATTATCATATATAAATAATGCGATATATGATAGCGCAAAAACGAAATTTCATATATAATTGTATTCAAATCGCGCTGTGCGCAAAACGGTTAAAGGTAACAAGTTACTTTTTTTTCGTTGTAATGTAAACTAAATTGCGACCATTTTGGTATATAACACATTGTAAAACGATAAAAGGAACACAGAGAAAATATTATCACAAAATAATGCATGAATTCGTAACGCGCGGACGTAAACAAATATTTTTTTCCAAAATTCACATAAATCTAAATATTGTTCTAGAGACTTCCAATTTCTTTCAAAATGAAGACAAATGATTGAATATTACTATACTGTAAGAGTATTAGCTTACAATTGCAGTTTTCGACCATATCTGACGAGTTAAAGTTGACCGAATGTCGAATTTTTTTATATATATATATTTATTTATATGCAATTATTTCGGAAATAAGAAAAGCTAAAACCTTCAAATATTTTTCGTTTTATTCTACATGAAATTGCGCACATTTTCATATATAAAACTCTATGAAGCGCCTAATATGAAACGGAGCAAATATTCCGAGAATGGTACGTACGCATTTCGGAGATTTGTGGCGGAGAATCTGTGCGCGGGAGGGAAGAAAGGATTTTTTTTAAAATTCACCATAAATCTAAATATTTTGCTAGAGACTTCGAATTTGTTTCAAGATGAAGATAAATGACTGAATGTTACTAGACTGTAAGAGTTTTAGCCTACAATTGCGTTTTACGACCATTTCGGTAGAGTCAAAGTTGACCGAACGCGGTTTTTTTTCTATTTATCGTGATTTATATGCAAATATTTCAAAAATGAGAAAAGCTACAACCTTCAATTATTTTTTGTTGTATTTTACATGAAATTGCACACATTTTCATATATAAAACTTTATGTAACGGCTAATTTAAAATGGTGCAAACATTACCACAATTGCACGTATGATTTTTTCGGAAGAGTTACCGCGCGGACGTAAGGAAAATGTTTTTTTTTTTTTCATAAATTCACCATAAATCGAAATATGGTGCTAGAGACTTCCAATTTGTTACCAAATGAAGGTAAATGATTGAATATTACTAAAATATAAGAGTTTTAGCTTACAATTGCGTTTTTCGGACCATTTCGGTAGGTCAAAGTTGACCGAAGGTTGAAATTTTGGCACTTATCGTTATTTATATGAAAAATGATTCCAAAACTGATAAAAGCTACAACCATGGTTGTTTTTAGTTGTATTGTGCATGAAATTGCGCACATTTCCATATATAAAACTTTATATAACAGCTAATTTTAAAATGGTGCAAACATTACCACAATCGCATGTATGATTTTTTTCAGAAGAGTTACTGCGCGGACGTAAGGAAAAAGTTTTTTCATAAATTCACCATAAATCGAAATATTGTGCTAGAGACTTCCAATTAGTTGCAAAATTAAGGTAAATGATTGAATATTACTAAAATATAAGGGTTTTAGCTTACAATTGCGTTTTTCGACCATTTCGGTAGAGTCAAAGTTGACCGAAGGTTGAAATTTTGGCAATTATCGTTATTTATATGAAAATATCTCAAAACTGATATAAGCTACAATCATGAGTATTTTATTGTTGTATTCTACATAAAAATGCGCACATTTTCATATATAATACTTCATGTAACGGCTAATTTACAATGGTACAAAAATGATGTCAAAGTGACGAAATAATTTCCGAGATGTGTCACAGATACTTTTTAGTGCGGCAAGAAAGAAATTCGCGCTTGCTCGCCTGCGTAACGATTGTAAACAAAACAACACCTTGACCCGTGAACTCCCAGCATCCCCTGAGGCGCGTGATTCAAAAGTTTTAGGCTGGTAGGCCTATAAGTATTTTTCCGCGAATTTTAAAAAAAACTTTTGTTTGTCGACGTAAAATACGTCCAGTCGGCGTAAGAGGGTTAACCTTACTAATACAGTATTAATCAATATTAATATATGAAAATTAGTAAATCATTTTTGTACCATAATAATGCATTTAGTTGTGAAAATAACATCAAAATACACTAATTGGTGATGATTTTCGCCGGAAAATCCCGCGAATAGGTGAATCCCCGGCAAATAATCGGTAGATATTGTCCAGAGAGAAATCCGCGAATCAGTGAGTCCATGAATCCGGGGAACGCGAATACGGGGGAAACACTGTATATATATATATATATATATATATATATATATATATCTATATATATATATATATATATATATCTATATATATATATGTATGTATGTATGGTATGTATGTATATTTGTATGTATGTATGTATGTATGTATAACCCTACCTAAATTTTGCATTAGGCAACTCGAAAAATGTACAAGGTCCAATTTTAAATATGTTTTGATGTCCATGTTTTGCTTTTGTACCAATGAATGGAAGGATGGTGATAGACAATCCTCTTATTACCCTTGGCGGTCACTTTCTTAATCATCCTACACGAGGAAATGGCAGCACTGCTCAAAAATTTTGCCAAATCTACCAAAATGTCACCCTTTTTCCTGAAAAGTTTAAATGGGTTTAAGAAAATATGGCAGCAGTGCTAATCACCCTCAAGTCTCAATCTTTTGTAGCCAGAGTATAGTACTTTTAGGCAAGGTAACTGGTTGATGAGTATGTGTCCTGTCTTATAACCTGGGGTTAAGTCCTGGGTGTTGGTCTGGTAGGTGGTCTCTAAAAGTTTTTAACTTGATGGTTTTGGTGTTGATCTTGGGTCCCCTTTAGTGTTTCATAGTATACGTACTACCAGAGATGCTCCAGCCTGACTGGACAGCTTTTGAGGGATGAAGGGAGTTCTTGTTTACATTTTGAGAGGCATTATGTTAGTGTTGTGCCTTTTGCTGCAAATGCCACACACCAGCAAGTTTATGCATTACTGCTTGTGGTGATTGCCTTTTTGTTCTTTCCAGGGGATTGAGCAGCTTGGGGTTAGTGTTGTTTTGCAGGTATTTCAGCAGATTATTGGCTGCAGATTATTGGCTGTGATGTTGTACTACAAGGTGTCTTCTCAAGTTGGCTTTGCTGTGCTTTTTATAGTAATGTTTATTTCCTTGAGGGCCACAATGGCAGCATAATATATTTTTCCTTCAAGAGGAGTAGGTCTTGAAGAGGCAGTGACAGTCTGTTAGGCTCCTTATTTTTTGAAGAGTTAAGATTTGTGTGGCTGAAAATTCACTCTGTTAGCAGTGAATGGATATAATTTGTTACCTGAATTTTCCCAAAAATCTGCTAACTATTAACTGATATGGTCCTCTTACTCATTGCTTTCACCACCTGCCATTCTGCAGTGTGTATATGAAAAAAGGAAGGGGTGGTGAGAAAAGGTCTGTAAAGAGTGGTTACCATCCTATCAGACAGTCACTTCCACACTATTGCACAATAGGAGTGTTATTAATATAAGTAATGATACAAGAAGTAAAAGAGCTTTTGATATGGACACTATGACACTATTGGGGCAGTATGATGAGAAAAAATTTGGAGCTTATTAAATGAAACTCTGATGTTCCTTAACCTAATTTATTTCCTTAATACTACAGTACAGAAACTTAATTTTTTATCGCAATATAATTCTTCAAAAGTTGTTCTAGTGTCCCCAACCAAAGATGACAGTACTACTGACTGAAATTCTCTCAGTCTCAGTAATATCATTTTTCAAAACTCTCCAAACAATGAAAATTATAGTAGTAACAAAAAGAACAATTTAAAAGTAGTAGTCAATGACAAAGGTGATATAATGCAAAATATTAAACAGTCAAAGAATTGTTGGATTTGACATAACCTTTGCAGTTTTGTCTGGGAGGATTTTGTTGCAAGCAAAATGACCACTATAATTACATAATAGGGTTGTCATGGAACCAAATCAGTTTTCAGGGTGACAGAGAATTAAATCAAAATATAAGTAATGTGTGTGTTGGGAAACTTTTGGCAATAGCTATATGTAATTGATTTGTCATTTACTTAAGGTATCCTCAACATCCATACTGGACAAAATCACATATAATTATCATATGATCTTTTGCCTATTTACAGAGCCTGAACCCATGTTCAATGTTGAAGTTGATGCAGCTGCTGCAGTAGGTGGAAGTGGAGTGCCTTATGTGTATGCATCATTTCCTGTTGATGTTGTAGTATACTTTCACATGCAACCATCAACAATTAGGTATGTAAACATTCATGAAATATTTATAGTGTTTGTGCTAGGGATTACATAGTCAAATAGGCACTGCTGAATATGAGGTATACAGGTTGGGCTGTGGAACATTATGGAACTTGAACATGGACAAACATCATATATATATTACTACAATGAACAAGCATGTTATGACATAATTTACCTACACAGGATGTGTAAGTACGTACTGTGTAAGTAGCAAAAATTCTAAACTGTATTTCATATAATCTCACATTAAATATAAAATGAATAGTGTGCATCATGTATGTAGCTGCAAAGTATATACCTAGTGCAGGCCTTTCTTATGTACTCTTTGCTTGAAGGTGGGGCTCCATTAAACTTACACAAGAATGTTGCTGATCTAACTGTTCATCTACAAGGGTAAAAATAAAATGAGATGGAACAAGGGCTGAAGGCCTTACTTTAGAGGGATTCTGGAGGGAAAATCTCAGGATAACTATATTACATGTATATTTACAATACAAAATCAAAGACAAAATGAGCAATACATAAAACGAATAATAGATGTTAATTGAGTGCCAGGGATTAAACTTTAATGGCACTGTTCATAAGGTTACATTTAAAAATTAATTTGGTGTAACCAACAAGCATGCAGTCAGTCATGACAGAGGGGTCCACAGCAGCAAGCACTCCTTTCTGCACTAGAGAAAGGCATATGATCACTTGATAATAACAAGGATAAGAGAGTAGGATTGAGGGCAACAGAAATCCTTTTTACATAACACACTACAGTTAACCCCACTATTCGCGGACTCAGCTATTTGCAGATTTTTCTGTAGAACATATACAGTGGTCCCCTATATTCACGGGGATTGTGTACCAGACCTCCCCCCCGTGAACATTTAGAATCCACAAATGTTTAGAACCCCTTTCTAAAAATGCTTATAAACTCTTATCTTGAATGTGGAAACTCCATCATCAAATATACATTCAAATATCATCCTATTACAGTTCATATTAATCTCAGAAATATTATTGATACTATTTTAAAGTAAATATTACATTTTATGATTATAAATATGTATGTATGTACTGCATGACTTAGTTACTTATGTAGAGAGAGAGAGAGAGAGAGAGAGAGAGAGAGAGAGAGAGAGAGAGAGAGAGAGAGAGAGAGAGAGAGAAGGGGGGGGGGGGCATTCTTCATCCTCGGTGATATTGTCAAAGCCCTCACCACCAAGAATTTTTGCCAACTGGACTGCCTTATTAATGGCCGAATGCTGGATTTCCTGAGGGGAGAAACCCCTATAATTATGGACACAGTCTGGGCACAACTTACTCTAGCAGGAATTCAGGTCTCCTTCTTCATGTCCTTCAGCAACTGGTCAATGACAGACAGACACGTGGCAATCGTGAATTTATGCCAATAGGCTTTCAGCATAAATTCACTGTCACAGTCCATTGCATCAACAAGGTGCTGGAGGGAGTTCCCGGTGTAGAGTGGCTTGAAGGCACAGATTACGCCCTGGTCCGTGGGCTGGAGGGGAGAGGTGGTGTTGGGAGGGAGGAACTCGAGCTGGACTCCCTTGTAATAAAGATCGAGAGGGTGGCCACCAGCATTGTCCATTATGATCAAGACTTTGAACTCTATGTCCAAATTGGCCAGGTATTGCCTAACTTGAGGAATGAAGCTCTGGTGGAACCAGTACTTCATAAGACTTTGGTGGTCCAGGCCTTGGAATTATGCATCCAGAAGATGGGCAGTAACACCTTGTACTTATTCGTAAGTGCCCTAGGATTTGCAGTCTTGTAAATGAGGCCTGGTTTTAGCAAAAACCCAGCCGCATTCCCGCACATCAGGAGGGTCAACCTGTCCTTTTGTGCATTGAATCTGGAGGCTTTAGCTTCATCCTTCATAAGATACGTCCAGGACAGCATCTTCTCCCAGAACAGGCCAGTTTTGTCCATATTGAACACCTGTTCTGGGCGGCATCCTTTCTACTGGATTATTTTCTTTAAGGCCTCGGGATGTTTTGAGGTCGCCTCTATGTCGGCAGATGCAGCTTCCCCATGTAGGGAAACAGACTAGATGGAACTTTTTATGAAACCAGTGGAACCATCCTTTGCTCACCTGAAAACCTTTGGAAGCTGAGGATGGTCCCGTTTGTGGCTCTTCTTTCTCTTCTTCTGGAGCTGGTTCATCAAAGCCCAAGAATTCCATTCCCCTTCTTCATTACCTTCCTGTGCCTCTACATCTTTGCCTTCCTCTTCCTCGCAACCTTGTGTAGCAGTTGATGACTGGTAGTAGAGCTGTTGTACTTTTTTGCATATGATCTTGGAGTCAAGGGGCACATTCTTCTTCCTACAGTCCTTGATCCAGAACACAAGTGCAGATTCCATTTTCACAATTGTTTTGTCTCTCATTTCATTGTGGACACAGCCTTTGCTGTACCATAGTATGCCATGCTAACACACTTTCTTATTTCACTTTTTTTTTTGTATCTCACCGTGTTCTCGTTGACATTAAAATGGCAGCCAACCGCAGTGTAACTTTTGCCATCCTTCAACATATGAAGAAGTGTCACCTCGTAGAGCTTCATTTACAGTCTTCTTTCATTTAACTTCTTTGCCAGAAGCCTTAGAAGGAGCAGGGCACTTTTTAGGGGTCATTTTTGGCATGATGAACATGGATATTTGCTGATAAGTACAACACAGATTCACTTTTACATTTGAGTATGTCAGTAACTTTCTACAAAGTGAGGCTGGTTACGAAGAGATGTGCGATACCCACAATTCCATCTTCATGAGATGGGACTCGGGTTTCAACCAATCAACGCCAAGTGTACAGCAAATGAGCGACAAGGAAAATAAATGCTGTTCCTTGATTGGCTATTGAGTAGACAACAGCCAATAGGGTTTCGAGTATCGTTTTGTTTGGGTACTATTCTACCACGGCATCATGGCATTATTAAAGTTGTTTATCTGCAGAAAGTTGGCTTGGGTGAAACATCTTCTAAGAAAACCCAATTTTGTTATTGGGGCGAGTGAGACCACTACCACGAACCTCTTGTCATTTAGAATTCTCCTTCATCAAAATCCCCCTCCCTGAGAGAGCTGACACACGGCCGGCGCCAGCAACTACTACTACACACCCTCCCACGCCGACCGCAGCGCCTCTCGTGGCCATCCTTTTCGTTAGCGAACTTCCGACGCACGTGTCTTCCATTGCTCTGCATTTTGTGTATTCTTGGGATTATATTTTCGCTACGATGGAACTCCAAGCTATCACTGCAGCTAAGTTAAGTACCCCGAAAGGTTATACACTAGTTTTAGCCAACCAGGACCCATTTTAACCATTTTTTAGGTTCATTAATGGTCATCCTGGTCTGGCGCCAGGCGCGCCATGCCGGCTTGCCTCGTGTTTTGGTTTGCTCCTTCGGTCTTCTATACCGTAGTATCTATTCCTTGTTGTGTATATGCCTTTATCATGCCATATTTTACACGTCGTACAGAAGTTGCTACTTTATTTCTATTACTTTACATCGTACTATTCGGAAATCCTTTGCCTATACCTTAGCTTTATGCATGCATGTCCCTTTGTCTAGGTTTTTAGGCGTGTGGGTATTTTATTATTACTATTTTATTGCTATATTGCTCTTTAGTCCAGCCATCCTGGCCGTCGCCCTCCGTTTACGTATCGGCAGAGGCCAGCTCCCGAGTTGTTAGCTCGTCTCCTTTCGGGGAGCCTAGCCTACTTCTCCTGGATGTCCCTCTTTTTCTCCCACTCGTGATTTCCTTCCTTTCATTTATTACGATGTATTCATTATGGGTTGCATGTTGGGGGCGATCAGTTAGCCTAGGCTATGTTTTATTTGTCTCGATCGCCTCGTGGTCCACCTGCGCTCGCGTCGAGCCAGCTGATCGCCTTGGTCCTTCTCTCAGGGCCCCCCCTCTCCATTTACCTCCCAACGTGGAGGGACGGGGACCTAGTTCCTCGCGTCAACTCATGGTGTCGCTATTGGCAAGACGCACCCGAGCAAACCCCTCCCCCCTTTGCCTCCCTTCCGGGGGGGATACGGGAGTCCCGGACTTAGGGGGTCCTGTGTTGGACTGGACACGTTTTCTGTGAGTTATGGGGGGTACCTTGTGTGTTCAGGTCGGGTTGGCTACCCCGCCAGTTCGCATTGGGTCCTCTCCGGCGCTCTCTGGTTGGCTCTCCTCTTCCCTCCCCATATGGCCGGCTCCGTCAGCTCTTTGGGGGGTAACGGAGTAGGCCTTACATGCTTCCCCTAGTTATGTTTGTTGTTGTCTCTCGCCTTGCCGGCGGAGAACCTGCTCACCATCCGTGTGCTCCGTGGGTGGGCGGAAAGGTTCTACGGTGGAGCTATGCTCTGCCTACATTGTTGTTTTGTTTTTGTTTTAGTTTTATTTTGTTTAATTTAATGGGTAACCTTCTCATGTTCTCCGCTGTGTTGTACCCTCACCTCGTTGTATGTACTTTATGTGTATGAGCAGGTATCTGGTTTGGCGGAAATCTTCGCTCCGGTGTACCAGAGTTTTCAAGCCAGTTTACTGAGTCCTATGGACTCTCTCACACGGAGTACAGGAGAGGATTATGCCCAAAAATTATTTCACTCCGGCATGCAGCGGAGCTTCATATCTCTTAATGGGTTAGCCCTGTTAGTAACTGCCGATACTTATCTATCTGTTCACTTACAGGCTACCAACTGTCAGGAGGCAGGATGCAACGCCGTCCTGCAGGACCCTTGCAGTCATGAGGTCTGCCGGACCCACGCTCCCTGCGCTGTCCGCCACAACGACTTGATTGTGTGGCACCATGAAGCCTGCTCCATTTGCTATGAGTTAGTGAATCAGTTTTCTACCGGAGTAAGTATATACCGGTGTAGGTATTGTCTCTGTTCTTGGTATATACTGTCAGATAAGTCTGTATAAGAGTGTATAAATGTGACTTGTAGTCATAAGTGTTAATAATATATCTTCGGGGCTTCGTTGTAAGGACTACAATGACCCTTTATTTCAGGCTACCGCCGTGAAGGACACCGCGTCGGCTACCCTGAAAGCCTGGGTAGGAAGTTTTGGGAAGAACGCGCCCAAGGGACAGCCGTAAATTTTGGACAAGAGTATGGCTGTCCGCATCTTCCCAGGCGGCAAGTCGACCAGTTACGTCGACCCTGTAGCGGCAGCTCCGTGTATCGCTGCCATCCAACTGCAAGTGGCGCAGGCCTTGGTGGAACAGGGAGCCCCGGGGATTACCAAAGACATCCTGCACAGACCCAGTGAGAACCCTCAGGTAGAGGGGAGGCTGTTTCTCTTCCGACATCGGTGGGGATTCAGCAATTGGGCACAAGGCATTGTGTCCAAAGGGCTGGGATGGAGTTGGATCAAAGGTCCCCCTCCATCCAAAACATTCCTTCAACTACCAACAAAGGAATTGACAGAGTATGCACAAGAGCTCCTTCAGAAAGGAGTAGTATCAAGAGTCAAACATTTAAAGTTTCAAGGACGCTTGTTCAGCGTGCCAAAGAAAGGCTCAACAAAACGAAGAATAATCTTAGACTTGTCCCGTCTAAACTTATTCATTCGTTGGGACAAGTTCAAAATGCTGACTATCTCGCAGGTGCGGACCTTACTTCCCCGTGGGGCCGTCACCACCTCTATCAATCTTACAGACGCATACTATCATATCCCAGTTGCAAGACACTTCCGCCCATATCTAGGCTTCAGGTTGGGAAACCAGGCATTCTCATTCAAAGTGATGCCCTTCGGGCTGAACGTAGCCCCCAGGGTGTTCACGAAAATAGAGGAATCAGTGGTCCAACAATTGAGATCACAAGGGATAATGGTAGTAGCGTACCTCGACGATTGGCTCATTTGGGCAACAACCGTCGAGGAATGCCTCAAAGCCACAAACAAAGTAATTCAGTTTCTGGAACATCTGGGGTTCCAAATAAACAAAACGAAATCCAGGCTAACGCCGGAGTCTCGTTTTCAGTGGCTCGGTATTCAGTGGGACCTGAACTCCCACACTCTGTCAATTCCATTGGTCAAAAGGAAAGAAATAGCCAAGTCAATAAGACAATTCCTCAAGTGCAAACAAACATCAAGGAGAAACCAGGAAAGGATCCTAGGTTCCCTCCAGTTTGCATCAGTCACAGATGTTCTTTTGAAAGCAAAATTGAAAGATATAAATCAAGTTTGGCGCTCAAGAGCAAATGTCAAATCTCGAGACAAGTTGTCAGTAATTCCGCCGATTCTTCGCAAACGTCTCCGCCCCTGGGTGAAGTCCAAGAATCTGTCCAAAGCAGTTCCTCTCCAGTTCCCTCCTCCGGCGTTGGTTATCCATAGGACGCCTCTCTAAGTGGGTGGGGAGGATACTCCCAATTCAAGAAAGTTCAAGGGACTTGGTCACCTCAGTTCCGCCGGCTTCACATAAACGTATTGGAAGCCATGGCAGTATTCCTCACTCTGAAGAGGCTTCTACCAGCCAAGAATTCCCATATAAAGCTGGTTTTGGACAGCGCAGTAGTGGTACACTGCATCAGCAGGGGAGGATTCAAATCAAGGCATGTGAACCATGTCATGATAGCCATTTTCTCTCTAGCAACCAAGTACAAATGGCATCTATCCTCCACTCATCAGGCGGGAGTAAGGAACGTGATAGCAGACGCCCTGTCTCGATCAGTTCCTCTAGAATCGGAGTGGTCCCTGGACAGGCGCTCATTCCTGTGGAATTGCCAAAGGGTCCCAGGTCTCCAGGTGGATCTTTTCGCATCACAAGTGTACCACAAGCTCCCTTCCTATGTGACCCCCAACCTGGACCCTCTGGCTTATGCCACAGACGCCATGTCCATAGACTGGAATCAATGGAGGAAGATATACATCTTTCCTCCAGTGAATCTTCTATTGAAAGTCCTGAGCAAACTCAGGACATTCAAGGGACAAGTAGCTTTGGTAGCTCTGGATTGGCCCAAGAGCAATTGGTATCCTTTCCTCCTAGAACTGGGTCTCCGACCTCGACGGATCCCCAATCCCAAACTGTCCCAGTCAGTACAAATGAGGACTGTGTTCGCTTCCTCAGGAACTCTCAAAACCCTAACTTTATGGACTTCATGAAGTTTGCGGCTAAGAGAGATGCAAATATTGACCCCAGAATATCCTTTTCTTAGAATCGGATAAGAGGGAATCAACTTTACGCCAGTACTATGCTGCTGTTAAGAAACTGGCAAATTTCCTGAAGGAAACAAACGCTCGAACCATGACAGTTAATCTAGCTATATCCTTCTTCAGATCCCTGTTTGAAAAGGGTCTAGCAGCTAGCACTATTACCACTAATAAGTCAGCTTTAAAGAAAATCTTCCAGTTTGGTTTTAAGATAGACTTAACAGACTCCTATTTTTCGTCTATTCCTAAAGCCTGTGCTAGGCTCAGACCTTCAGAAAGGCCGAGCTCAATTTCATGGTTCTTGAATGACGTTCTCAAACTGGCTTCAGATACTGACAACGATTCATGCAACTATATAAAGTTATTAAGGAAAACATTATTTTTATTAAGCCTGGCCTCAGGAGCCAGAATATTAGAACTGTCGGCTCTTTCCAGAGCATCTGGACATATAGAATTTCTCCCCTCAGGAGAAGTCCTATTATCTCCAGATCGTAGCTTTTTGGCAAAGAATGAGGATCCCTTAACGAGATGGGCCCCCTGGAAGGTCCTCCCTCTTCCACAAGACCCTTCTCTTTGTCCGGTGACGACCTTACGAGCCTATCTGTCCTGGACATCATCTAGATCCTCAGGCCCCATTTTTATGAGGGAGAAAGGTGGCACTATTTCAATAAAAGGGATTAGACAACAAATCCTGTATTTTATTAAACAAGCTAACCCTGATTCATTCCCTAGAGCCCATGACATCAGGGCAGTGGCCACCTCTATTAATTACTTCCAGCATATGAATTGCAATGACTTAAAGAAGTACACGGGCTGGAAATCGCCGACAGTCTTTAAACGTCACTACTTAAAATCCTTGGAATCTCTTAAATTTCTGGCAGTGGCAGCGGTAAACATAGTTTCCCCTGACACTGCCCAGTAGTCGTAGTCGAAGATCCAGATCTCCTTTCTACCTGCCTCATTAACATTTCCTCTAACCTTACCGTCAGGTTCAATTGTGTTTTGAGCCTTAGCTTCCTAAGAAGGCTACATATAGTGGTCTGCCCCTTATTTTTAAGCTAGGGGCACCCACACTTGTAAATATTGTTACTAACTGTGATCGTTTGATGTTGTCCTCCCTTATTTTTTTGCTAGGGAGGCACACTCATATGTATTATAAGATATTCATTCAATTGACTTAAAAACTGTAGTGAGTTAGCCTCATACAATCTAGTTTAAGTTATCATAAGTTAGTTTAAGTGTACTTCTAAGTCCAATTTTATGTTCTAAACTAACATTTGTTACATTAGGTTAAGCTAAACCTTAGTTATGATAACTTTGTAAATATTTAAACTAGATTATATTCATTTATTTTATTTTATTTTTGTTTTATTTAGACCTTATTTTTATTCTTCCAATCTTGTGCTAATTCTCTGGTACTATTTCACGAAGCGACACGAAGTGACACGAACTGAGCCCAGAAAAGGGATTTTGACGAAGGAAAAATCTATTTCTGGGCAAGGGTTCGTGTCGCCCAGTGAAATTACCCCCCGTGTTTCTCCCACCCTTGCGCCCAAGATTGGCCCCTAACTTCAAGGATGGCCACGAGAGGCGCTGCGGTCAGCGTGGGAGGGTGTGTAGTAGTAGCTGCTGGCGCCGGCCGTGTGTCAGCTCTCTCAGGGAGGGGGATTTTGATGAAGGAGAATTCTAAATGACAAGAGGTTCGTGGTAGTGGTCTCACTCGCCCCAGTACCATACCGACACCCTCTTTTTATTTAGGGTGATCGAGTCAGTTATTCTGACATCCCCCTATTTTTATTTTTTCTCTGGTTATGTTAGTATCATTTACCTAGAAATAATGAACTTAAGGGATTATTTCACTGGGCGACACGAACCCTTGCCCAGAAATAGATTTTTCCTTCGTCAAAATCCCTTTTATGTACATACTTAAATATTTAATAATCATCTTAAAACATTTCACAAAATGTACAGTGCACAAAATATCAATGCTCATACTGTACCCAATTGACCCAGTATGTACGTACAGTTCAATGTTCTCTCGTTTGTGCATTTTTTGCTTGTGTGGTATACTATACACTACTACGGTCTAAGATTATTCTTTAAAATGTCCTCTAAACATTCTGCTTCTCCTAAGGCTTCTGGCTAAGAGCCTAAGCATCAGAGGCCCTTACAATTAATGATAGGTGAGGAGAAAATAGACGTGATTGTCAAGTTAAGAGAGGGCAGAAGTCATGGAGAAGTAGCAGCCCATTACCACGTGACTGAAAGTGCACTCGCTGCATTGAGAACAAATATGAGCAGGGCAAAATACTTGGGGAGGCCATTCTTGGACAAGAATTTGCCTGACCAGGCCTTTGAGAAATTTTGTGGTCTCCACAATTTGATCAGGGATGTCAGGGAGGTACAGACAACAATCAAGACATGGGATAAAAATAAAGGGCCACAACTTTCGTCAAAACATACTATTAATGAAATAGTGAAGCCCTATCATGACTTATTTGTACAAATGTACAAATACCTCAAGAAGGTGGTGCCTTCTGAAATCCCTGATGAAGCACCTCCTGAAGAAGGTAACGAGGCGCCCTCTACTTTGCGTGAAATCTATCTTCATCGTCATTCATCAGGCTGCACGGCTATAATATTGTCATCATCATCTATAATCAACATTAAACACAAGTTCCGTATGATTTAATTTTATTATAACACATATTATACAGTCAGTAATGTGAAAATACAGAATATTGCTGTACAAAAAAATTTGCATATGCAAATAACGGGAGCGGGTGGGCCGCGAATAATTTTAGATACATTCCACAGAGAAACCCACAAATGAGTGAGTCCTCCCATGAATTATTTTTAGATAGGTTCCAAAGAAAAATCCGCAAATCCGGAGAATGTGAATACAGGGGCCCCATTGTATACACATTAAGGTAGTCCCGGGGTTACAACGGGGGTTCCAGTCTTGAGACGCCTTGTAAGCCGAAAATCGTTGTAAGCAGGAACATCGTCAAAAATCCTAAGAAAACCTTACTTTTAATGCTTTGGGTGCATTAAAAACTAGGTAAACTGCATTCTTATTGCAATTTTCATCTCAAAAAACTTCAAATATTGATTATTTTTAATTTTTGGTGTCATATTTCTTCTGCCCGATCAGCGCTGTAGACGGCGCAACCCTGGAACATGCGTTGTAACCCTGGAAGTAATTTCTGATGAATATAATTGAAAGCACCTTAACCTCGGAACGTCGTAAGTCGAACCCATTGTAACCCGGGGACTGCCTGTATTTGCAAAAAATTCAATTATTCACGGCATTTTTTACTGAGAAATACCGTATTCACAAATTACTGTATTTTCATATAATTTTCCTGACTAAATGCACTTTTTGTGATAAAACTATTAGAATACTCATATATGATCATTTTTAGTGTTTTTTTTTTAACCATCAAAATAGACAGTTCTAAGCATTTTTAAGTATTCTCCGATTTTTGCTATTCAGGGTGGGGTGTTGTGGTACCCATCCCCATGAATACAGGTGAGCCACTTTACTGAATAAACGTGTGACATGAGTAAACATTACAGGTCAGGTCTACATAAAAGTTGTATGTACTTAGAAACGGAAACATTTAGTAGAAGAAAAACTAAGCAACTGGACAACCTCAATTCCTTACTGTACCACTAGATGGCTCTAGTCAAATTCTGAAGAGATGGCTCCTCTAGTCCTACCAATGGAAGGATGTGGGATAGGTCTGGGTTAAAAGACTAGGACTCTTGTCATTCAGCCACAGATGGATGTGAGCTCTGAAGGAGCGGGCAGTAAAAAATGTGACTTGCCTGGTGGTGATCTGGTTTCTCTCTGTCATGTAATGGGGAGCTATTTATCATCTCCTTTGATCACTGACTTTTTGTGCCTGGCATTATGGGTATGTCAAACTTTCTTTTTTAGCAGGTGCTGGGTGGTTAATGCGTCAGATTTTCTCTTTTGGCGAAGGCTGGCAGGTTAGTCTGTGCCTCAAGTCTTACAAAAGGCACAGACATCTTATCTTAATCAGTGCCTTGGGTCATTCGGGTATCCAGGCATCTTCCCTTAGTTCGTTTCAGTATCTGGAATAAGAGTCTTATTGCCGTCACAGAGCTCAAGAGAGGATTAAAAGCAACAAGGGAAATCAGGAGATTGAAGGAGCAGTTTTCCACAACCAATTATCAGTGTGTCATTGCCAACAAACTTGATTAACAGAAGGGATTAAGTTTGTTTATTGGGAAGCTTTACTTGATTCTTGAAAGGTAAGTTGCCTTGCGAGTGTTAACTTTCTTAGCAGCTCCCTCAACAAGTAGACATATACCCTTAATTGGGTGGGAATGTCTGCAGGCAAGTTAAGTTGACTTTTAAGGATTACTTCTCCTCTGCTTGCCCTTGGTTGCTTTATTGAACTTAGAATAAAGATTTCTGCATTTTGGATAAATGCAAGTTTTATCACACTGGTGGTAATAATTATGTTAGCACAGAATCGAGCGTTAAAAATGAAGCAGCACTTTCAATAAATCACAATGAAAAATTTATAACATGAACTTTATTATTTGTCATAATGTAATATTATAGGTGTAAGATAATTTCATTGAATTATTATTAGAATTAGTACCTATAAGTTAGTCATGCACATAAATATAAGATTATCATGGTTATATTAATTCATGCAGTTAGTTGCCTTGCTGAGGCAATGTAAAGGTAGTACTCATGGTTAGGTGATGCCATGGTACCTAGGTATGGTGGTGGCACTAGTGTTGTAAAGGCTTAGTGGCTCTGTTACATATAGGTTTGCCAGGCAAGTTATTGCACAGAAGGAAAGTCAAGACTCTCAGAGCAAGGATATCTCATGTTTGGCACTCTGCATTGGACAAAGTGTGATGCAAATTAAGAGAGTGAGGCAAGGTGTAAAATGATTTTATAAATGATTGAAGTTACAATAAGAGATTAATTTACAAGGTTATAAGTAGTATTGATAAGGGGAAGAAACCTGGCATCCTACTTTCATTGAAGGTGCCAAAGGTCTTCATAAGATAAAGTAAGGCACTGTGCCATATGGGCACGAGTGTGAGGAGCCCCAGTGGCTCTCCAGTCCCTGGAGTTCTGCAACCAGTTGAGATAGGGTAGAATTTTCCCTCAGTGTCTTATCTTCTGAGGACTGGGAAAGAGAGGAAGATTGTGGGCATGAGAAGCTTGCAGGCTACAATGACCAACTCAAGCACAAGTTGCAAGGCTGTGCCAGGGGTGAGCATCTGCCTTGGCCAGGGGAATCTAGAGGGGACCCTATTAAACTTTGGGTTGGCTCTCTTACCGACACTAGACGTGGGGCCAAGCTGGAAGAAGAGAGACGTGATCCGGTCTTTGATCTCCTGAGGGGAGATGTATGGCATGCTCTGGCACTAAGGCAGGATCAGGCACAAGAATTAAAATTGGAATTGACTCAACATTCAGGATGGATGGAGCATGGCACTTCTCAAGGCACTCAGGTGGCACTGTAAGGGAATTTGAGGCAAGTTTGGGATCCCCAGAAGGGATATCTATTGCGCTCTGGCACTGGCACTAGGACAGAGCCTGGCATAGGAATTAAATTTGGTAAGGGGCTCAGTGTTCAAGGCGAATGGAGCTGGCATTGCTCAGGGCGCTGAAGTGGCACTGGTAGTGGTTCTGAGGTAGGTCTGTGAGGACTATTTGTGCCTGATGGAGTGAGTTTTTGAGGGGTTAAGATCCCTGGGTTGTCTAGAGTTAGGTGGGGATTGAGAGTCCTGTCCCAGGAGGTCATAGCCTCCAGGAAGATAATTTTCTATTGTAAGAGTGCAGAAATTGGTTCTGTGGGACCTGGTTAGTTAGTATCAGTTTTACTCAGTTGATACTCTCAGTGGTGAGTAGTCAATGTTTGTCAATTGTAGTCCAATAGAGGATCTTGTCTTCCTGTATTAAGGAGATTTGTGCACCAGTGTCTTTAAATGCCTTGACCTGCTGTGTGGAGTGGCTACCTTGAGGAAGTGGTACAAATATAGGACTCTCAGCTGGAGGGCCTCATGATGGCTGATTAGCAACCACCAAGGTAATGGCAGGTGTAGCTGCTTTGCTAGGGCAATCTGTCCAGAGGATGGAGTGCCCATAGACCTTGCAGGTAATGCAATAGACTTTGCTGAAATCCCTGTTAGGAGCTGGGGAATATTTATGAAGTTGCTTGGATTGATTAGAGGGAGGCATTGCAATGGCTCTTCCTTTAGATTTGCACTGGGATTCCAAATGCCTCTGCCTTTTCCAATAATTGCATATAGAAGGTGTAGAAGAGGGCCTATTCTTTGGTTGGGCTGGTACTGCGGTGTGACTAGGAATTATCTTTTGATTCAGGGAACTGTGGTGTGGATGATAGGTGTCCCAATCATCTGCCAAGCAACAACTCGGTGTAAGTCTTGGGCTGACATAAGTAGATGGCTAAAGAACTTGGAGCATAATGAAAGAAATCCTCCAGCTGTATGTGATCTAGTAGCTTCTCAAATGTTGTGATGTCTAGGGCTTCCAGCCAACGCTTAACAGCTCGAGTTTTATGATGTGCCCAAATTTGCCTAAGTCTGACCTGCTTCCTTTGGTTGGCCGTGCCAACATTGTCTCCAGTGTTCAGAAGTGATCACGTAGGCTTTGATGACCGCCTTCCTGACCTCTGCAAGGTCACCCTGAGCACTAGCAGGGAGATCTCCACTTCAGTTGGAGAGAAGTTCCCAAAGACCATTCTAATGTTTCTATCCAAGCTTCTGGATTTTATTCTACTGCGGGATCACCGAGGCAATACTTGAGAGTTGTAAATGAGGTGGGGAAGGTGGTGCAGTAGCTGGTTGTGATTGGGCTGAATCTGCTGCATTAGCTCGCCAAGCTTGCTCCTGCTGGATCTCCTTGTCCTTCAGAGATAGCTCATGGTGCCTCTCCCTCTCCTCCCTTGCTTCTCCCTCCTTCCTTCCTTCCTTCTTTCTGCTTTCTCTTCCCCTCCTCTTTAGCTTCTCTCTCCTTTCTCTCTTCATTCTGTTTTCTCTCCCTCTCATCCATTGCTTCTCTCTCCTTTCTCTCTTGTTTCTGCTTTTTCTTCCTCTCCTCCTTTGCTTCTCTCTCCTTTTGCTCTTCTTTCTGCTTTCTCTCCCTCTCCTCCTTTGCTTCTATCTCCTTCCTTTCTTCTTCTCTGCCATTTTTCCCTCAGGAGTAAGGCATATAGCTCCTGTACCCACTGGCCAAGCTCACTTCCCATGCAACCTGCCTTCTTCCCTATATCCATGAAGGCTTTGAAATATACCGCTATGGTGCTGGTGGGTTACAGTGTGTTGAACTAGTCTCGGGACAGCACAAGCAATTAACCATGCGTGCAATTGCATAGAAAGGATATGGTACTCTTGCTCTGGCAGGGTGTGCATTTTGCTCTGGCAGGGTGTGATTATGCAATGGTGTGGGCTGATGGGTGGCAACACTAGTAAATGAGAGCACCTGTGATAGGCTACTCAGTAATTTGAGTGCCATTTTTGTAAGATGGCACTGGCACTAAGTACCAGGTTATTCCGAAGAACTAGTACAGTATTTGGGTCTACAAGGCAGAAATGGATGGCACTGAGCTGATGTAAAGGGCAGTAATTTGGGCGAGTGCCTACAAATACTGTGAGAGTGCTCCTTATGGAGACAAGGACGCTGGGAGCATTCCTTTGAGTGAGCAGATGGCTCTCTAGGACCCAAAAAGAGGATACCTGAAATAAAAGTAAGGTGAAGGATATGCTGATGGCACTCGATGCCAAGTGACACGGTGTTAGTTGTGTTCTACACAGTAGTGGTGGTTTTTGTTTTGGCACGATGTGGATGGAGTGTGGAAACACAATGCAACTGGGCAGTGAGTACAAAATTTCCAAGCACTCAAAGCTGCGGTGGACCACTGGGCCAGTGATGCAATACAGTGTTCCCCTGCGAATACAGGGGATGTGTACCAGAACTCCCACAATTAGCTAGAATCCATGAACAGTTGAAACACCTATAAAAACACTTAAAACTACCTATTTTGTTAGTTAAAACTCAAGCAAAACCCACTAAAAATTCTTATACCTGGTATTTCTCATAGAAAAAATACTGTGCGAATTTTCCGTGAATAATGGGGGTATATGTTCCATAGAGAAATCTGCAAATACGTAAGTCCATGAATCCGGAGTCTGCGAATATGGGGTTTCACTGTCGAATCCGGAATCTGCGAATATGGGGATTTCACTGTATGTACACACTGGTGGGTTGCTCATAAGGTGTGGATTGGTGATAACACAGCCCAAATTGCAAATGAGGCAGACTTGGAGCAGCACTCAAAGGTGTGGTGAGATCATGGATGAAATTAGGTAGAATGTGCAAAACTTAAGAGTTGAGAGATAAGTTACACTCTCATGACAATCACTCATTTGCCGAGTGTAGAGATGAGGTTGTGAAGAATGGTTGACTTGTTCCGAAGAATAATGGATAGCATGCACACAGTCATCCTCAGCTGTAGTACAGAGGTTGTTGGTTCCGAGAAACAGAGTTATGGTTATATGGTTCCAAAGAACAATAACTGAGGGACCACGACAGTGGTATGCTGGAGAAGGTGGGGCTGTGAGTTTAATGACTGGATTTTTTGGCACGAAGGAGTGTGGACTCATTCTGGAGAATTGAGAGTAAAGATTAGGTAATGATTGGAGCTCTCGGTACCCACTTATGTTCAAGTAGCTCAGCCGTGTAGGGTAACACGGAAGAATGGGTTACATGGTAGGGTAAGCTTTGATGGGTTTGGGTAAATGAGAGACACGTAGAACGAACATTCAGAGTGTGGAAAGCTTATACAAAGTAATTGGATATGGCTGCATTAAGCAAGTCATGTGTACAAATGGTTATGCTTATTCAACAGTAAATGATAAATGTGTCAAATATGATGAGTATGTTTCTTGAAGTAATCATGCAATGGGGCAATGACCACGGTAATCAATTATGTGAATGATTGTTCGTTACGTAATGTTGACCTGCCAAAAGCTAGAATGACTAATAGTTATGACAAGTGATCATAATATTGTGTGAATGATTTTACGTTGGGAGACTATGGGGTAATAATTTATAATTTATTCAGACATGCGCAGTATAACAACGCTTTGAAATAACACAAGTCTCATGTGAAATTTTTATATAATGTTAGTAGAAGATTTTGAAACTTTATTCTTGCCACAGATAGAGAAGGGAAAGGTTGGACAGACAAGTGACAATTGCATGCATGTAAGGCGCCATTGTTGTGTAAAGAAGAGAGTGTGACTGAGGGTGGGTTTGGCAGCTGGAGTGATTAGGTTAATGTGGGGAGGGTTTTGCCACTTGTTATTTTAAGCTTGTGATCCCGCCACAGGATTACTTGGAGCATTGTCTAAGATCAACAACACACGAAAATCTAAATTTTCTCTCTTACAATAATGTTCTACTTCCACTGGAAAATGCTTTAAAAGCCAGTTCTCACAAATATAAGCAAACAGTCATCCATCCTTTTTTATTTGCATACCAGTGAACAGGGATCGTCTTTTTACTTATGCCTTTTAATCCACGAGGATTTTGTGCGTGAAAAACAGCTACGGGCTTCAACTTGAAATTGCCTGCCATGTTGTCAACAACATAACATCAATGTTATCCTATTTTTAAAGGGCTTGAAACCAGTGGAACCTTTTTCTTCTTTGCCCATATAAGTTCTATTGGTCATTCTTTTCCAAAATAGTCTACTCTTGTCGGCATTAAAAACTTGCTTTGGGCTAGATCCCATTTCACACACGATAGCTTTAAGTTTTGGAAATTTGGCAGTAGCGTCATGGTCAGCATTTCCACTTTCACCACATGAAACGATATTATGCAAATTCTGTCTATGAATAAATTAATCTAACCATCCCTGACTTGCAACAAAAGGCTCTGGATCTTTTATATTTTCATTTTCAACCACACGCTGATAAAAATATAATGCCTTTCCTTGTAAAACACTATTGCTAAGCTTTGAATGTTTTACTTTCGTTTCACACTCAATATAGAGAGAACATTTTTTCCACTATTTCAACCAGTGGATTTCTGACTCTTGGTGTTATTTTTGCTGATAGCGGAGTAGACTGTATCACTGAAGCACGAATCTTTTCTGCGTTAGCCTTAATATTCCTAATTGTGGATTCACTAGCTCCAAACACACGTCCAAGACGCTTTGCAACACTTTCATTTGAAGTAGATGATGCTGGTCGTTTGGGTCCCATTATGCAGAAAAATAACTAGCAGTATGAACATGAAAAAGCGAGAACTAGCAAACACACGATCAAGATTGTGTTAGCCTACGGACTGAGCATCTAAGCTCCACACATAATACTGTATTTGGCACCACGTGCGTCACTAAGCCGTTCATGCAGAGATGAAATGAATATCATGTTGCGCATCTCATACTTGGACTCGCACAATTGCGAATTTCCCCTCACATAAAAAGAATGAAGGTATTAAAATGTAATTTGCATAATAGTGAAGTCAGATATATAGAATTTGCATAAAGAGAGGGGGACCTGTATTATATATATAATAAGTATATATATATATAAATATATATATCTAATATATATATATATATATTTATATATATATATATATATATATATATATATATATATATATATATATATATATATTATATTAATATAGATATATATATATATATACATATATATATATATATATATATATATATATAGATATATATAATATATATATATATATATATATATATATATCTATATATTATATATATAA
>NC_061108.1:44183160-44210660 GCF_015104395.2 Macrobrachium nipponense
CAAGCATGTTATGACATAATTTCCTTACCTACACAGGATGTGTAAGTACGTACTGTGTAAGTAGCAAAAATTCTAAACTGTATTTCATATAATCTCACATTAAATATAAAATGAATAGTGTGCATCATGTATGTAGCTGCAAAGTATATACCTAGTGCAGGCCTTTCTTATGTACTCTTTGTTTGAAGGTGGGGCTCCATTACTTACACAAGAATGTTGCTTCTCTAACTGTTCATCTAACAAGGGTAAAAATAAATGAGAAGGAACAAGGGCTGAAGGCCTTACTTTAGAGGGATTCTGGAGGGAAAAATCTCAGGATAACTATATTACATGTATATTTTACAATACAAAATCAAAGACAAAATGGAGCAATAACATAAAAAACAAAACGAATAATAGATGTTAATTGAGTGCCAGGGATTAAACTTTATGGCACTGTTCATAAGGTTACTTTGAAAATTAATTTGGGTGTAACCAACAAGCATGCAGTCAGTCATGACAGAGGGGTCCACAGCAGCAAGCACTCCTTTCTGCACTAGAGAAAGGCATATGATTACTTGATAATAACAAGGATAAGAGAGTAGGATTGAGGGCAACAGAAATCCTTTTTACATAACACACTACAGTTAACCCCACTATTCGCGGACTCAGCTATTTGCAGATTTTTCTGTAGAACATATACAGTGGTCCCCTATATTCACGGGGATTGTGTACCAGACCTCCCCCCCGTGAACATTTAGAATCCACAAATGTTTAGAACCCCTTTCTAAAAATGCTTATAAACTCTTATCTTGAATGTGGAAACTCTATCATCAAATATACATTCAAATATCATCCTGTTACAGTTCATATTAATCTCTGAAATATTATTGATACTATTTTAAAGTAAATATTACATTTTATGATTATAAAATATGTAGATGTACCGCATGACTTAGTTACTTATAGATAGAGAGAGAGAGATAGAGAGAGGGGGCATTCTTCATCCTCGGTGATATTGTCAAAGCCCTCACCACCAAGAATTTTGCCAACTGGACTGCCTTATTAATGGCCGAATGCTGGATTTCCTGAGGGGAGAAACCCCTATAATTATGGACACAGTCTGGGCACAACTTACTCTAGCAGGAATTCAGGTCTCCTTCTTCATGTCCTTCAGCGACTGGTCAATGACAGACAGACACGTGGCAATCGTGAATTTATGCCAATAGGCTTTCAGCATAAATTCACTGTCACAGTCCATTGCATCAAACAAGGTGCTGGAGGGAGTTCCCGGTGTAGAGTGGCTTGAAAGGCACAGATTACGCCCTGGTCCGTGGGCCTGGAGAGAGAGGTGGTGTTGGGAGGGAGGAACTCGAGCTGGACTCCCTTGTAATAAAGATCGAGAGGGTGGCCACCAGCATTGTCCATTATGATCAAGACTTTGAACTCTATGTCCAAATTGGCCAGGTATTGCCTAACTTGAGGAATGAAGCTCTGGTGGAACCAGCTACTCCATAAGACTTTGGTGGTCCAGGCCTTGGAATTATGCATCCAGAAGATGGGCAGTAACACCTTGTACTTATTTTGCGTAAGTGCCCTAGATTTGCAGTCTTGTAAATGAGGCCTGGTTTTAGCATAACCCAGCCGCATTCCCACACATCAGGAGGGTCAACCTGTCCTTCTGTGCATTGAATCTGGAGGCTTTAGCTTCATCCTTCATAAGATACGTCCAGGACAGCATCTTCTCCCAGAACAGGCCAGTTTTGTCCATATTGAACACCTGTTCTGGGCAGCATCCTTTCTACTGGATTATTTTCTTGAAGGCCTCGGGATGTTTTGAGGTCACCTCTAATGTTCGGCAGATGCAGCTTCCCCATGTAGGGAAACAGACTAGGTGGAACTTTTTATGAAACCAGTGACCATCCTTTGCTCACCTGAAAACCTTTGGATGCTGAGGATGGTCCCGTTTGTGGCTCTTCTTCTCTTCTTCTGGAGCTGGTTCATCAAAGCCCAAGAATTCCAATTCCCCTCATACCTTCCTCTGCCTCTACCATCTTTGCCTTCCTCTTCCTCGCAACCTAGTGGTAGCAGTTGATGGCTTGGTAGTAGCAGTTAGGCTGTTGTACTTTTTTTGCATATGATCTTGGAGTCAAGGGGCACATTCTTCTTCCTACAGTCCTTGATCCAGAACACAAGTGCAGATTCCATTTTCACAATTGTTTTGTCTCTCATTGTGGACACAGCCTTTGCTGTACCATAGTATGCTATGCTAACACACTTTCTTATTTCACTTTTTTTTTTGTATCTCACCGTGCTCTCGTTGACATTAAAATGGCAGCCAACCGCAGTGTAACTTTTGCCCTCCTTCAACATATGAAGAAGTGTCACCTCGTAGAGCTTCATTTACAGTCTTCTTTCATTTAACTTCTTTGCCAGAAGCCTTAGAAGGAGCAGGGCACTTTTTAGGGGTCATTTTCGGCATGATGAACATGGATATTTGCTGATAAGTACAACACAGATTCACTTTTACGTTTGAGTATGTCAGTAACTTTCTACAAAGTGAGGCGGGTGTTATGAAGAGAATGTGCGATACCCACAATTCCATCTTCATGAGATGGGACTCGGGTTTCAACCAATCAACGCCAAGTGTACAGCAAATGAGCGACAATGGAAAATAAATGCTGTCCCTTGATTGGCTATTGTGTAGACAACAGCCATAGTGTTTCGAGATCGTTTTGTTTGGGTACTATATTCTACCACAGCATCATGGCATTATTAAAGTTTTTTTGGCTGCAGAAAGTTGGCTTGGGTGAAACATCTTCTAAGAAAAACCAATTTTGTTATTGGGGCGAGTGATCCACTACACGAACCTCTTGTCATTTAGAATTCTCCTTCATCAAAATCCCCCTCCCTGAGAGAGCTGACACACGGCCGGCGCCAGCAACTACTACTACACACCCTCCCACGCCGACCGCAGCGCCTCTCGTGGCCATCCTTTTCGTTAGCGAACTTCCGGCGCACGTGTCTTCCATTGCTCTGCGTTTTGTGTATTCTTGGGATTACCTTTTCGCTACGATGGAACTCCAAGCTATCACTGCAGCTAAGTTAAGTACCCCGAAAGGTTATACACTAGTTTTAGCCAACCAGGACCATTTTATTTTAAACCATTTTTTAGGTTCATTAATGGTCATACCTGGTCTGGTGCCAGGCGCGCCATGCCGGCTCGCCTCGTGTTTTGGTTTGCTCCTTCGGTCTTCTATCCATAGTATCTATTCCTTGTTGTGTATATGCCTTTATCATGCCATATTTTACACGTCGTACAGAAGTTGCTACTTTATTTCTATTACTTTACATCGTACTATTCGGAAATCCTTTGCCTATACCTTAGCTCAGTGTTCATGCATGCATGTCAGCTTTGTCTAGGGGTTTTTAGGCGTGTGGGTATTTTATTATTACTATTTTATTGCTATATTGCTCTTTAGTCCACCCATCCTGGCCGTCGCCCTCCGTTTACGTATCGGCAGAGGCCAGCTCCCAGAGTTGTTAGCTCGTCTCCTTTCGGGGAGCCTAGCCTACTTCTCCTGGATGTCCCTCTCTCCCCCCACTCGTGATTTCCTTCCTTTCATTTATTACGATGTATTCATTATGGGTTGCATGTTGGGGGCGATCAGTTAGCCTAGGCTATGTTTTATTTGTCTCGATCGCCTCGTGGTCCACCTGCGCTCGCGTCGAGCCAGCTGATCGCCTTGGTCCTTCTCTCAGGGCCCCCCCCTCTCCCTCCTCCCACGTGGAGGGAGGGACAGTCCTCGCTCACTCACGGTCGCTATGGCAACCACCCGAGCACCCCTCCCCTCCCCTCCTCCCTTCCCTTCCCGGGGGATATGGGAGTCCCGGACTTAGGGGGTCCTGTGTTGGACTGGACACGTTTTTCTGTGAGTTATGGGGGGTACCTTGTGTGTTCAGGTCGGGTTGGCTACCCCGCCAGTTCGCATTGGGTCCTCTCCGGCGCTCTCTGGTTGGCTCTCCTCTTCCCTCCCCATATGGCCGGCTCTGCCAGCTCTTTGGGGGGGTAACGGAGTAGCCTTACATGCTTCCTCTAGTTATGTTTGTTGTTGTCTCTATCCGCCTTGCCGGTCGGAGCACCTTTGCTCACCATCCATGTGCTCCGTGGGTGGGCGGAAAGGTTCTACAGTGGAGCTATGCTCTGCCTCATGTGTTGTTTTGTTTTTGTTTTAGTTTTATTTTGTTTAATTTAATGGGTAAATCTTCTCATGTTCTCCGCTGTGTTGACCCTCACCTCGGTGTAGTACTTTATGTGTATGATCAGTATCTGGTTTGGCGAAATCTTCGCTCCGGTGTACCAGAGTTTTCAAGCCAGTTTACTGAGTCCTATGGACTCTCTCACACGGAGTACAGGAGAGGATTATGCCCAAAAATTATTTCACTCCGGCATGCAGCGGAGCTTCATATCTCTTAATGGGTTAGCCCTGTTAGTAACTGCCGATACTTATCTATCTGTTCACTTACAGGCTACCAACTGTCAGGAGGCGGAGGATGCAACGCCGTCCTGCAGGAACCCTTGCGGTCATGAGGTCTGCTGGACCCACGCTCCCTGCGCTGCCCCTCCCCACAACGACTTGATTGTGTGGCACCATGAAGCCTGCCTCCATTTGCTATGAGTTAGTGGATCAGTTTTCTAACCGGAGTAAGTATATACCGGTGTAGGTTTTATTGTCTCTGTTCTTGGTATATACTGTCAGATAAAATCTGTATAAGAGTGTAATAAATGTGACTTGTAGTCATAAGTGTTAATAATTATATCTTCGGGGCTTCATTTTTAAGGACTCCAAATGACCCTTTATTTCAGGCTACGCCGTGAAGGACACCTGCGTCGGCTACCCTGAAAGCCTGGTAGGAGGTTTTGGAAGAAACGAGCCAAGGGACAGCCGTTAAATTTTGGACAAGAGTATGGCTGTCCGCATCTTCCAAGGCGGCAGTCGACCAGTTACGTCGACCCTGTAGCGGCAGCTCCGTGTAAAATCGCTGCCCATCCAACTGCAAGTGGCGCAGGCCTTGGCGAACAGGGAGCCCCGGGAATTACCAAAGACATCCTGCACAGACCCAGTGAGAACCCTCAGGTAGAGGGGAGGCTGTTTCTCTGCCGACATCAGTGGGGATTCAGCTATTGGGCACAAGGCATTGTGTCCAAAGAAAACTGGGATGGAGTTGGATCAAAGGTCCCCCTCCATCCAAACATTCCTTCAACTACCAACAAAGGATTGACAGAGTATGCACAGAGCTCCTTCAGAAAGGAGTAGTATCATAGTCAAAAACATTTAAAGTTTCAAGGACGCTTGTTCAGCGTGCCAAAGAAGGCTCAACAAAACGAAGAATAATCCCTTAGACTTGTCCCGTCTAAACTTATTCATTCGTTGGACAGTTCAAAATGCTGACTATCTCGCAGGTGCGGGACCTTACTTCCCCCGTGGGGCCGTCACCACCGGGGTGGTCTATCGATCTTACAGACGCATTAACTATCATATGCCCAGTCGCGAGACACTTCCGCCCATATCTAGCTTCAGGTTGGGAAAAACCAGGCATTCTCATTCAAAGTGATGCCCTTCGGGCTGAACGTAGCCCCCCGAGTGTTCACGAAAATAGCGGAATCAGTGGTCCACATTGAGATCACAAGGGATAATGGTAGTAAGCGTACCTCGACGATAAGGCTCATTTGGCAACAACCGTCGAGGATGCCTCAAAGCCAAACAAAGGAAAGTAATTCAGTTTTCTGGAACATCTGGGGTTTTTTCCCAAAAAATTAAACAAAACGAAATCCAGGCTAACGCCGGAGTCTGCGTTTTCAGTGGCTCGGCATTTAGTGGGACCTGAACTCCACACTCTGTCAATTCCATTGGTCAAAAGGAAAGAATAGCCAGTCAATAAGACAATTCCTCAGTGCAAACAACTCAAGGAGAAACCAGGAAAGGATCCTAGTTCCCTCCAGTTTTTGCATCAGTCACAGACGTTCTGTTGAAAGCAAAGCTGAAAGATATAATCGGATTTTGGCGCTCAAGAGCAAATGTCAAATCTCGAGACAAGTTTATCAGTAATTCCAGCCGATTCTTCGCAAACGTCTCCGCCCCTGGGTGAAGTCCAGAATCTGTCCAAAGCAGTTCCTCTTCCAGTTCCCTCCTCCGGCGTTGGTTATCCATATGACGCCTCTCTAAGTGGTGGGGAGGATACTCCCAATTCAGAAAGTTCAAGGACCTTGGTCACCTCAGTTTTCCGCCAGCTTCACATAAACAAAAGTATTGAAGCCATGGCAGTATTCCTCTCTGAGAGGCTTCTACCAGCCAAGAATTCCCATATAAAGCTGGTTTTGGACAGCGCAGTAGTGGTAACACTGCATCAACAGGGGAGGATTCAAATCAGGCATGTGAACCATGGCATGATTAGCCATTTTCTCTCTAGCAACCAGACAAATGGCATCTATCCTCCACTCATCTGGCGGGAAGTAAGGAACGTGATAGCAGGAGCCCCACCCTTCTCGATCATTCCTCTAGAATCGGAGTGGGTCCCTGGACAGGCGCTATTCTGTGGATTTGCCAAAAGGGTCCCAGTCTCCAGGTGGATCTTTTCGCATCACAAGTGTACCACAAGCTCCCTTCCTATGTGGCCCCCCAACCTGACCCTCTGGCTTATGCCCCCAGTTGACGCCATGTCCATAGACTGGAATCAATGGAGGAAGATATACATCTTTTTCCTCCATGAATCTTCTATTGAAAGTCCTGACAAACTCAGGACATTCAAGGGACAGTAGCCCTAGTAGCTCCGGATTGGCCCAAGAGCAATTGGTATCCTCTCCTCCTAGAACTGGGTCCTCCGACCTCGACGGATCCCCAATCCCAACTGTCCCAGTCAGTACAAATGAGACTGTGTTCGCTTCCTCAGGAACTCTCAAAACCCTAACTTTATGGACTTCATGAAGTTTGCGGCTAAGAGAGATGCGAAATATTGATCCCCAGAAATATCCTTTTCTTTAGAATATCGGATAAGAGGTAATCAACTTTACGCCAGTACGGATGCTGCTGTTAAGAAACTGGCAAATTTCCTGAAGGAAACAAACGCTCGAACGCATTACAGTTAATCTAGCTATATCCTTCTTCGATCCCTGTTTGAAAAGGGTCTAGCAGCTAGCACTGGATTACCACTAATAAGTCAGCTTTAAGAAAATCTTCCATTTTGGTTTTAAGATAGACTTAAACCAGACTCCTATTTTTCGTCTATTCCTAAGCCTGTGCTAGGCTCAGACCTTCAGAAAGGCCGAGCTCAATTTCATGTTTTCTTGAATGACGTTCTCAAACTGGCTTCAGTTACTGACAACGATTCATGCAACTATATAATGTTTTATTAAGGAAAACATTATTTTTATTAAGCCTGCCTCAGGAGCCAGAATATCAGAACTGTCGGCTCTTTCCAGAGCATCTGGACATATAGAATTTTTCTTCCCTCAGGGAGAAGTCCTATTAATCTCCAGATCGTAGCTTTTGGCAAAGAATGAGGATCCCTTAACGAGATGGGCCCCCTGGAGTCCTCCTTCTTCCACAAGACCCTTCTCTTTTTGTCCGTGACGACCTTACGAGCCTGTCTGTCCTGGACATCATCTAGATCTTCAGGCCCCCCTTTTTATGAGAGAAAGGTTTTTGCACTATTTCAATAAAACGGGATTAGACAACAAATCCTGTATTTTTATTCAACAATGCTAACCCTGATTCATTTCCCTAGAGCCCATGACTCAGGGCAGTGGCCACCTCTATTAATTACTTCCAGCATATGAATTTCAATGACTTAAAGAAGTAACGGGCTGGAAATCGCCGACAGTCTTTAAAAACGTGCCCCTACTTAAAATCCTGGAATCTCTTAAATTTCCGGCAGTGGCAGCGAAACATAGTTTCCCCTGACACTGCCCAGTAGTCGTAGTCGAATCCAGATCTCCTTTCTACCTGCCTCACTACATTTCCCCATAACCTTACCGTCAGGTTCAATTGTGTTTTGAGCCTTAGCTTCCTAAGAGGGCTACATAACAAGAAATAGTGGTCTGCCCTTATTTTTAAGCTAGGGGCACCCACACTTGTAAATATTGTTACTAACTGTGATCGTTTGATGTTGTCCTCCCTGATTTTTTTTGCTAGGGAGGCACTCATATGTATTAAGATATTCCATTCAATTGACTTAAGAAACTGTAGTGAGTTAGCCTCATACAATCGAGTTTAAGTTTATCATAAGTTATTTAAGTGTACTTCTAAGTCCAATTTTATGTTCTAAACTAACATTTGTTACGTTAGGTTAAGCTAAACCTTAGTTTTATGATAACTTTGTAATATTTAAACTAGATTATATTCATTAATTTTTATTTTCTTTTCATTTTATTGACACCTTATTTTTTTTATTCTTCCAATCTTGTGCTAATTCTCTGGTACTATTTCATGAAGCGACACGAACTGAGCCCACAAAAAGGTATTTTGCGAAGAAAAAACTCTATTTCTGGGCAAGGGTTCGTGGGGTGTCGCCCAGTGAAATACCCCCCCGTGTTTCTCCCACCCTTGCGCCCAAGATTGGCCCCTAACTTCAAGGATGGCCACGAGAGCGCTACGGTCGCGTGGGAGGGTGTGTCGTAGTAGCTGCTGGCGCCGGCCGTGTGTCGCTCTCTCAGGGAGGGGGATTTTTTGATGAAGGAGAATTCTAAATGACAAGAGGGTTCGTGGTAAAGTGGTCTCACTTGCCCCCAGTACCATCCGACAACCCTCTTTTTATTTAGGGTGGATCGAGTCAGTTATTCTGACATCCCCCTATTTTTTATTTTTTTATTTTTTCTCTGGTAATGTTAGTATCATTTACCTAGAAATATGAACTTAAGGGGGGGAAATTATTTTCGCTGGGGCGACACGAACCCTTGCCCAGAAAATAGATTTTCCCCTTCGTCAAAATCCCTTTTATGTACAATTACTTAATATTTAAAAATCATCTTAAAAACATTTTCACAATGTACAGTGCCACAAAATCAATGCTCATACTGTACCAATTGACCCAGTATGTACGTACAGTTCAATGTTCTCAATCGTTTGTGCATTTGCTTGTGTGGTATACTATAACACTACTACATCAAGATTTTATTCTTTAAAATGTCCTCTAAACATTCTGCTTCTTCTAAGGCTTCTGGCTAAGAGCCTAAGCATCAGTGCCCTTACAATTAATGATAGGTGAGGAGAAATAGACGTGATTGTTAAGTTAAGCGAGGGCAGAAGTCATGGAGAAGTAGCAGCCCATTACCACGTGACTGAAAGTGCGCTCCCGCCTGCATTGAGAACAAATATGAGCAGGGCAAAATACTTGGGGAGGCCATTCTTGGACAAGAATTCGCCTGACCATGCCTTTGAGAAATTTTGTGTCTCCACAATTTGGGAGGTACAGACAAGACAATCAAGACAATGGGATAGAAATAAAGGGCCACAACTTTCATCAATACATACTATTAAATATTAAAGCCTGAAGCCCTACATGACTTTTTTATTTGTACAAATGTACAAATACCCTCAAGAAGGTGGTGCCTTCTGAAATCCCTGATGAAGCACCTCCTGAAGAAGGTAACGCGGCGCCCTCTACTTTGCATGAAATCTATCTTTGTCATTCATCAGGCTGCACGGCTATAATATTGTCATCATCATCTATAATCAACATTAATCAACAAGTGCCGTATGATTTTAATTTTATTATAACACATATTATACAGTCAGTAATGTGAAAATACAGAATATTGCTGTACAAAAAAATTTGCATATGCAAATAACGGGAGCGGGTGGGCCGCGAATAATTTTAGATACATTCCACAGAGAAACCCACAAATGAGTGAGTCCTCCCACGAATTATTTTTATATAGGTTCAAAGAAAAATTCGCAAATCCGGAGAACGTGAATACAGGGGCCCCATTGTCTACACATTAAGGTAGTCCCGGGGTTACAACGGGGGTTCCAGTCTTGAGACGCCTTGTAAGCTGGAACATCGTCAAAAATCCTAAGAAAACCTTACTTTTAATGCTTTGGTGCATTAAAAAACTATGTAAACTGCATTCTTATTGCATTTTTCATCTCAAAAACTTCAAATATTGATTATTTTAAATTTTTGGTGTCATATTTCTTCTGCCAGATCAGCGCTGTAGACGGAGCGCAACCCTGGAACATGCGTTGTAACCCTGGAAGTAATTTCTGATGAATATAATTGAAAGCACCTTAACCTCGGAACGTCGTAAGTCGAACCCATCGTAACCCGGGGACTGCCTGTATTTGCAAAAAATTCAACTATTCACAGGCATTTTTACTTAGAAATACCGTATTCACATTACTGTATTTTCATATAATTTTCCTGACTAAATGCACTTTTTGTGATAAAACTATTAGAATACTCATATATGATCATTTTTAGAGTTTTTTTTTTTAACTATCAAAATAGACAGTTCTAAGCATTTTTAAGTATTCACCGATTTTTGCTATTCAGGGTCAGGTCAGGTCTACATAAAAGTTGTATGTACTTAGAAACGGAAACATTTAGTAGAAGAAAAACTAAGCAACTGGACAACCTCAATTCCTTACTGTACCACTAGATGGCTCTAGTCAAATTCTGAAGAGATGGCTCCTCTAGTCCTACCAATGGAAGGATGTGGGAGAGGTCTGGGTTAAAAGACTAGGACTCTTGTCATTCAGCCACAGATGGATGTGAGCTCTGAAGGAGCGGGCAGTAAAAAATGTGACTTGCCTGGTGGTGATCTGGTTTCTCTCTGTCATGTAATGGGGAGCTATTTATCATCTCCTGTGATCACTGACTTTTTGTGCCTGGCATTATGGGTATGTCAAACTTTCTTTTTAGCAGGTGCTGGGTGGTTAATGCGTCAGATTTTCTCTTTTGGCGAAGGCTGGCAGGTTAGTCTGTGCCTCAAGTCTTACAGAAGGCACAGACATCTTATCTTAATCAGTGCCTTGGGTCATTCGGGTATCCAGGCATCTTCCCTGAGTTCGTTTCAGTATCTGGAATAAGAGTCTTATTGCCGTCACAGAGCTCAAAAGAGGATTAAAAGCAACAAGGGAAATCAGAATGAGATTGAAGGAGCAGTTTTCCACAACCAATTATCAGTGTGTCATTGCCAACAAACTTGATTAACAGAAGGTATTAAGTTTGTTTATTGGGAAGCTTTACTTGATTCTTGAAAGGTAAGTTGCCTTGCGAGTGTTAACTTTCTTAGCAGCTCCCTCAACAAGTAGACATATACCCTTAATTGGGTGGGAATGTCTGCAGGCAAGTTAAGTTGACTTTTAAGGATTACTTCTCCTCTGCTTGCCCTTGGTTGCTTTATTGAACTTAGAATAAAGATTTCTGCATTTTGGATAAATGCAAGTTTTATCACACTGGTGGTAATAATTATGTTAGCACAGAATCGAGCGTTAAAAATGAAGCAGCACTTTCAATAAATCACAATGAAAAATTTATAACATGAACTTTATAATTTGTCATAATGTAATATTATAGGTGTAAGATAATTTCATTGAATTATTATTAGAATTAGTACCTATAAGTTAGTCATGCACATAAATATAAGATTATCATGGTTATATTAATTCATGCAGTTAGTTGCCTTGCTGAGGCGCAATGTAAAGGTAGTACTCATGGTTAGGTGATGCCATGGTACCTAGGTATGGTGGTGGCACTAGTGTTGTAAAGGCTTAGTGGCTCTGTTACATATAGGTTTTGCCAGGCAGTTATTGCACAGAAGGAAAGCCAAGACTCTCAGAGCAAGGATATCTCATGTTTGGCACTCTGCATTGGACAAAGTGTGATGCAAATTAAGAGAGTGAGGCAAGGTGTAAAATGATTTTATAAATGATTGAAGTTACAATAAGAGATTAATTTACAAGGTTATAAGTAGTATTAATAAGGGGAAGAAACCTGGCATCCTACTTTCATTGAAGGTGCCAAAGGTCTTCATAAGATAAGTAAGGCACTGTGCCATATGGGCACGAGTGTGAGGAGCCCCAGTGGCTCTCCCAGTCCCTGGAGTTCTGCAACCAGTTGAGCTAGGGCAAGAATTTTCCCTCAGTGTCTTTATCTTCTGATGGACTGGAAAGAGAGGAAGATTGTGGGCATGAGAATCTTGCAGGCTACAATGACCAACTCAAGCACAAGTTTGCAAGGCTGTGCCAGGGGTGAGCATCTGCCTTGGGCCAGGGGAATCTAGAGGGGGACCCTAAAAAACTTTGGGTTGGCTCTCTTACCGACACTAGACGTGGGGCCAAGCTGGGAGAAGAGAGACGTGATCTGGTCTTTGATCTCCTGAGGAGAGATGTATGGCATGCTCTGGCACTAAGGCAGGATCAGGCACAAGAATTAAAATTGGAATTGACTCAACATTCAGGATGGATGGAGCATGGCACTTCTCAAGGCACTCAGGTGGCACTGTAAGGGAATTTGAGGCAAGTTTGGGATCCCCAGAAGGGATATCTATTGCGCTCTGGCACTGGCACTAGGACAGAGCCTGGCATAGGAATTAAATTTGGTAAGGGGCTCAGTGTTCAAGGCGAATGGAGCTGGCATTGCTCAGGGCGCTGAAGTGGCACTGGTAGTGGTTCTGAGGTAGGTCTGTGAGGACTATTTGTGCCTGATGGAGTGAGTTTTTGAGGGTTAAGATCCCTGGGTTGTCTAGAGTTAGGTGGGGGATCGAGAGTCCTGTCCCAGGAGGTCATAGCCTCCAGGAAGATAATTTTTCTATTGTAAGAGGGCAGAAATTGGTTCTGTGAGACCTGGTTAGTATCAGTTTTACTCAGTTGATACTCTCAGTGGTGAGTAGTCAATGTTTGTCAATTGTAGTCCAATAGAGGATCTTGTCTTCCTGTATTAAGGAGATTTGTGCACCAGTGTCTTTAAATGCCTTGACCTGCTGTGTGGAGTGGCTACCTTGAGGAAAGTGGTGCAAATATAGGACTCTCAGCTGGAGGGCCTCATGATGGCTGATTAGCAACCACCAAGGTAATGGCAGGTGTAGCTGCTTTGCTAGGGCAATCTGTCCAGAGGATGGAGTGCCCATAGACCTTGCAGGTAATGCAATAGACTTTGCTGAAATCCCTGTTAGGAGCTGGGGAATATTTATGAAGTTGCTTGGATTGATCAGAGGGGAGGCATTGCAATGGCTCTTCCTTTAGATTTGCACTGGGATTCCAAATGCCTCTGCCTTTTCCAATAATTGCTATAGAAGGTGTAGAAGAGGGCCTATTCTTTGGTTGGGCTGGCACTGCGGTGTGACTAGGAATTATCTTTTGATTCAGGGAACTGTGGTGTGGATGATAGGTGTCCCAATCATCTGCCAAGCAACAACTCAGTGTAAGTCTTGGGCTGACATAAGTAGGTGGCTAAAGAACTTGGGGCATAATGAAAGAAATCCTCCAGCGTATGTGATCTAGTAGCTTCTCAAATGTTGTGATATCCAGGGCTTCCAGCCAACGCTTAACAGCTCGAGTTTTATGATGTGCCCAAATTTGCCTAAGTCTGACCTGCTTCCTTTGGTTGGCCGTGCCAACATTGTCTCCAGTGTTCAGGAAGTCATCACGTAGGCTTTGATGACCGCCTTCCTGACCTCTGCAAGTTCACCCTGAGCACTAGCAGGGAGATCTCCACTTCGGTAGGAGAGAAGTTCCCAAAGACCATTCTAATGTTTCTATCCAAGCTTCTGGATTTCATTCTACTGCGGGATCACCGAGGCAATGCTTTTGAGAGTTGTAAACGAGGTGGGGAAGGTGGTGCAGTAGCTGGTTGTGATTGGGCTGAATCTGCTGCATTAGCTCGCCAAGCTTGCTCCTGCTGGATCTCCTTGTCCTTCAGAGATAGCTCATGGTGCCTCTCCCTCTCCTCCTTTGTTTCTCCCTCCTTCCTTCCTTCCTTCCTTCTTTCTGCTTTCTCTTCCCCTCCTTAGCTTCTCTCTCCTTTCTCTCTTCATTCTGCTTTCTCTCCCTCTCATTCATTGCTTCTGTCTCCTTTCTCTCTTGTTTCTGCTTTTTCTTCCTCTCCTCCTTTGCTTCTCTCTCCTTTTGCTCTTCTTTCTGCTTTCTCTCCCTCTCCTCCTTTGCTTCTATCTCCTTCCTTTCTTCTTCTCTGCCATTTTTCTCTCAGGAGTAAGGCTCCTGTACCCACTGGCCAAGCTCACTTCCCATGCAACCTGCCTTCTTCCCTATATCCATGAAGGCTTTGAAATATACCGCCATGGTGCTGGTGGGTTACAGTGTGTTGAACTAGTCTCGGGACAGCACAAGCAAGGTTTGGAGTAGGGGGAAGGGGTTGTTAACCATGCGCGCAATTGCACAGAAAGGATATGGTACTCTTGCTCTGGCAGGGTGTGCATTTTGCTCTGGAAGGGTGTGATTATGCAATGGTGTGGGCTGATGGGTGGCAACACTAGTAAATGAGAGCACCTGTGATAGGCTACTCAGTAATTTGAGTGCCATTTTTGTAAGATGGCACTGGCACTAAGTACCAGGTTATTCCGAAGAACTAGTACAGTATTTGGGTCGACAAGGCAGAAATGGATGGCACTGAGCTGGATGTAAAGGGCAGTAATTTGGGTGAGTGCCTACAAATACTGTGAGAGTGCTCCTTATGGAGACAAGGATGCTGGGAGCATTCCTTTTTAGTGAGCAGGTGGCCACTCTAGGACCCAAAAAAGAGGTTACCTGAAATAAAAGTAAGGTGAAGGATATGCTGATGGCACTCGATGCCAAGTGACACGGTGCTAGTTGTGTTCTACACAGTAGTGGTGGTTTTTGTTTTTGTTTTGGCACGATGTGGATGGAGTGTGGAAACAACAATGCAACTGGGCAGTGAGTGCAAAATTTCCAAGCACTCAAAGCTGCGGTGGACCGCTGGGCCAGTGATGCAATACAGTGTTCCCCCTGTATTTGCAGGGGATGTGTACCAGAACTCCCACAAATAGCTAGAATCCATGAATAGTTGAAACCCCTATAAAAACACTTAAAACTACCTATTCTGTTAGTTAAAACTCAAGCAAAACCCACTAAAAATGTTTATACCTGGTATTTCTCATAGAAAAATACCGTGAATAAGCGAATTTTCCGTGGATAATGGGGGTATATGTTCCATAGAGAAATCTGCAAATACGTGAGTCCATGAATCCGGAGTCTGCGAATATGGGGGTTTCACTGTCGAATCCGGAATCTGCGAATATGGGGATTTCACTGTATGTACACACTGGTGGGTTGCTCATAAGGTGTGGATTGGTGATAACACAGCCCAAATTGCAAATGAGGCAGACATGGAGCAGCACTCAAAGGTGTGGTGAGATCATGGATGAAATTAGGCAGAATGTGCAAAAACTTAAGAGGTGAGAGATAAGTTACACTCTCATGACAATCATTCATTTGCCGAGTGTTAGAGATGAGGTTGTGAAGAATGGTTGACTTGTTCCGAAGAATAATGGATAGCATGCCCACAGTCATTTCCTCATCTGTAGTATCAGAGGTTGTCGGTTCCAAGAAACAGAGTTATGGTTATATGGTTCCAAAGAACAATAACTGAGGGACCACGACAGTGGTATGCTTGAGAAGGTGGGGCTGTGAGTTTAATGACTGGATTTTTTGGCACGAAGGAGTGTGGACTCATTCTGGAGAATTGAGAGTAAAGATTAGGTAATGATTGGAGCTCTCGGTACCCACTTATGTTCAAGTAGCTCAGCCGTGTAGGGTAACATGGAAGAATGGGTTACATGGTAGGGTAAGCTTTGATGGGTTTGTGTAAATGAGAGACACGTAGAACGAACATTCAGAGTGTGGAAAGCTTATTACAAAGTAATTGGGTATGGCTGCATTAAGCAAGTAGGAAGTGATAGCCTTTTTTCGTATGCACAATGGTCATGTGTACAAATGGTTATGCTTATTCAACAGTAAATGATAAATGTGTCAAATATGATGAGCATGTTTCTTGAAGTAATCATGCAATGGGGCAATGACCACGGTAATCAATTATGTGAATGATTGTTCGTTACGTAATGTTGACCTGCCAAAAGCTAGAATGACTAATAGTTATGACAAGTGAATCATAATATTGTGTGAATGATTTTACGTTGGGAGACTATGGGGTAATAATTTATAATTTATTCAGACATGCGCAATATAACAACGCTTTGAAATAACACAAGTCTCGTGTGAAATTTTTATATAATGTTAGTAGAAGATTTTGAAACTTTATTCTTGCCACAGATAGAGAAGGGAAAGGTTGGACAGACAAGTGACGATTGCATGCACGTAAGGCGCCATTGTTGTGTAAAGAAGAGAGTGTGACTGAGGGTGGGTTTGGCAGCTGGAGTGATTAGGTTAATGTGGGGAGGGTTTTGCCACTTGTTTTTTTAAGCTTGTGATCCACCACAGGATTACTTGGAGCATTGTCTAAGATCAACAACACACGAAAATCTAAATTTTCTCTCTTACAATAATGTTCTACTTCCACTGGAAAATGCTTTAAAAGCCAGTCCTCACAAATATAAGCAAACAGTCATCCATCCTTTTTTATTTGCATACCAGTGAACAGGGATCGTCTTTTTACTTATGCCTTTTAATTCACGAGGATTTTGTGCGTGAAAAACAGCTACAGGCTTCAACTTGAAATTACCTGCCATGTTGTCAACAACATAACATCAATGTTATCCTATTTTTTAAAGGGCTTGAAACCAGTGGAACCTTTTTCTTCTTTGCCCGCCCATATAAGTTTCTATTGGTCATTCTTTTCCAAAATAGTCCTTGTCTTGTCAGCATTAAAAACTTGTTTTGAGCTATATCCCATTTCACACACGATAGCTTTAAGTTTTGGAAATTTGGCAGTAGCGTCATTGTCAGCATTTCCACTTTCACCACATGAACGATATTATGCAAATTCTGTCTACGAATAAATTAATCTAACCATCCCTGACTTGCAACAAAAGGCTCTGGATCTTTTATATTTTCATTTTCAACCACACATATATAATGCCGCCTTTCCTTGTAAAAACACTATTACTAAGCTTTGAATGTTTTACTTTCGTTTTCACGCTCAATATAGAGAGAACATTTTTTCCACTATTTCACACAGTGGATTTCTGACTCTTGGTGTTTATTTTTGCTGATAGCGGAGTAGACTGTATCACTGAAGCACGAATCTTTTCTGCGTTAGCCTTAATATTCCTAATTGTGGATTCACTAGCTCCAAACACACTCCAAGAGTACTAGTATTACCGTCACCTGCATCTGCCCTCCATAATATTTACAGCTTTGTTTCAAGGGTCAGAGCTTTTCTTTGACGCTTTGCAACACTTTCATTTGAAGTAGGTGATGCTGGTCGTTTGGGTCCCATTATGCAGAAAAAAATAACTAGCAGTATGGACATGAAAAGCGAGAACTAGCAAACACACGATCAAAGATTGTGTTAGCCTACGGACTGAGCATCTAAGCTCCACCATAATATTTTGTGATTTGGCACCACGTGCGTCACTAAGCCATTCATGCAGAGATGAAATGAATATCATGTTGCGCATCTCATACTTGGACTCGCACAATTGCGAATTTCCGCTCACATAAAAAGAATGAAGGTATTAAAATGTAATTTGCATAATAGTGAAGTCAGATATATAGAATTTGCATAAAAGAGAGGGGGACCTTTATATATATATATATATATATATATATATATATATAATATATATATATATATATATATATATATATATATATATATATATATATATATTATAATATATATATCTATATATATATATATATATATATATATCTATATATATATATAAAATATATATATATAGATATATATATATATCTATAATATATGGTATATCCCTATATATATATATATATATATATATATACAGGCTTGGCCCGCGGTTAACGGCGAATCGGTTTTACGGCGGTCCGTCAAAAATATTAATTAAAAAAAAATAAAAAAAGGAACATTTTAAAAGTATCTTTACGGCACAAATTTCATTAACAGTGCCGGTAGCGCCGTTGTCTAACGAGTTCATACATTTGTAGAAATGCCATTCAGACATTGGGTTTCCTGATGCTAGTCACCCCATAAGGTCCTGCTCTCCTAGTGGTCAGCATCTACCCCTTGTGCTTTAAGTATTCTATTGGTAAAAGGATGCTGTAAATTTAAAACTTATTCATTCAATACATTTAATATAAAAAAAATATTAGGTAAAGATAGAATAAAGAATAGAAATGAATGGTTATTATACTGTTTGGTAGTTTCAGTAGTTGAAGAGAGATAATGAAAATTTATGGCTTACTGTGTAAAGTGATTGCTTGGCGATCGTTCGTATGGCGTAAGTGCTGGATGTAAACAGAAGTTTGGAAGCTTTTTTTTTGTTTGTTTTATTATAGTTAATGGTTACTTAACCCTCTTACGCCGAAGCCCTAAAAATCAAAACCTCTCCTGTATGCCGGCGCCGGTTTGGAGTGAGCGCGGAGCGGGAAAAAATAATTTTTTTCAAAAAATCACAGCGCGCTTAGTTTTGAAGATTAAGAGTTCATTTTTGGCTCATTTTTTTTCCATTGCCTGAAGTTTAATAGCTCATCATCAGAAAAAATGGAAAATAATATCATTTATCATATGTAAATAATGCAATATATGGTAGCGAAAAAAAAAAATTCATAGATAATTGTATTCAAATCACGCTGTGCAAAAAAACGGTCAAGCTAACGAGTTAATTTTTTTTTTCGTTGTATTGTACACTAAATTGCAATCCTTTTGATATATAATACATAGTAAAACAATAAAGCAACACCGGAAAATATTATCACAAAATGATGTACGATTCGTAACGCGCGACGTACGTTTTATTTTCAAAAATTCACCGTAATTCTGAATATTGTTCTAGAGACTTCCAATTTGTTTCAAAATTAAGACAAATGATTGATATTACGATACTGTAAAGATTTTTAGATTAGAACTTGCAGATTTCGAACCATTTCGGACGAGTTAAATTTGACCGAATGTCGAATTTTTTATATATATATTTTTTTATATGCACATATTTCGGAGATGGAAAAAGCTACAACCTTCAATTATTTTTTATTGTATTCTTCATGAAATTTGCACACATTTTGATATATGAAAACTCTATAAAAAGGCTAATATGAAAAGGAGCAAATATTAGATAATGCGATGTACGTATTTCGGAGACTTGCGGCCGTCCGAATCGGCGCGCGGCGTGAAGGTATATTTTTCAAAAAATTCACCATAAATCACAATATTGTTTTTAGAGACTTCAAATTTGTTTCAAAATGAAGAAAAATGACGGAATATTACTAGGCCGAAGAGTTTTAGCTTACAATTGCGTTTTTCAACTATTTCGGTAGAGTCAAATTTGACCGACCACGTGTTTTTTTTCTATTTATCGTGATTTATATGCAAATATTTTGAAAAGAAAAAAAAAAGCTACAACCTTCAATCATTTTTAGTTGTATTCTACATGAAATTGCGCACTTTTCATATATAAAACTTTATGTAACAGCTAATTTTAAATGGTGCAAACATTTCGACAATCGCACAAAAAAATTCTGATTTTTTCGGAAGAGTTACCGCGCGAACGTAAGGAAAATGTTTTTTTTTTTTTCATAAATTCACCATAAATCGAAATATTGTGCTAGAGACTTCCAAGTCGTTGCAAAATGAAGGTAAATGATTGAATATTACTAGAATATAAGAGTTTTAGCTTACAATTGCGTTTTTCGACCATTTCGGTAGAGTCAAAGTTGACCGAAAGTTGAAATTTTTTGCACTTAACGTTATTTATATGAAAATATTTCGAAACTGATAAAAGCTACAACCATGGGTTGTTTTTTGTTGTATTGTGCATGAAATTGCACACATTTCCATATATAAAACTTTATGTAACGGCAAATTTAAAAGGGTGCAAACATTAGGACAATCGCACGAAAAAATTTATCGGAAGAGTTATCTCACGAATGTGAGGAAAAAGTTTTTTCATAAATTAACCATAAATCGAAATATTGCTAGAGACGTCCAATTTGTTGCAAAATGAAGGGCAAATGATTGAATATTATTATAATATAAGAATTTTAGCTTACAATTGCGTTTCTCGACCATTTCTGTAGAGTCAAAGTTGACGAAGGTTGAAAGTTTTTGCACTATCGTTATATATGAGAATATTTCAAAACTGATAAAAGCTACAATCAATGAGTATTTTTTTGTTGTATTTTACATGAAATTGCGCACATTTTCATATATAATACTTCATGTAAAGGATAATTTAAAATGGTGCAAAAATTAAGTCAAAGTGACGAAAATAATTTGTCCGAGATGTGTCACTGATTAATTTTTAGTGCGATGAAGAAAGAAATTGTCCACGGCTTGCGCGCCTGCGTTAGCGATTGTTAAAACAAAAACAAACGCCTTGATCCGTTGAACTCCCAGCATCCCCCAAGGATTACGCGTTGATACAAAAGTTTTCGGCTGGTAGGCCTATAAGTATTTTTCCGCTAATTTTTAAAAAAACTTTTTTGAGCCGACGTATGATACGTCCAATCGGCATACGGGAGACATTTTGACACGACGCTTTTAATACGTCAATCGGCGTAAGAGGGTTAATTAATTATTTTAAAAATTAGTACATGCAATAGATTTAATAAAAAAAATTGTGAATTAGATGCATAAAACTATATAAAATAAATCAGACTGCCAACAAAAGGGATTTTGACGTAGGAAAATCTATTTCTGGTGATTGGCTCGTGTCGGCCTATGAAAGTATCCATAATATCATTCTTTCTAGGTAAATTAATCTAAATTACCAGAGAAAAACAAAATTAAGAAAATGTCAGTAAAACTGACTCGCTCACTCTATAAAAGAAGTGTCGGTATGAGAATATAGGCGAGTGGGATCACTACCACGAGTCATTCACCATTTTAGACCTCCAACATAAAATCCCCACCAGAGAGAGCTGATACCAAAGGGTGATGCGGCCGCTACTACTACTACTACCGACGCCACGGACAGCAGCGCCCCTAGCGGTCATCCTTAATCTATGAACATCTTGTCCTGCAGGTGGGAAAAGTAAAAGAAAAACAGGGTGGGTTTCATAGGGCGACACGAGCCAATCACCCAGAAATAGATTTTTCCTACGTCAAAATCCCTTTTCTGGGCTCAGCTCGTGTCGGCCTATGCAAATGTAACCAGAGAAACAGACAAGATGGGAATTAAGGACAAATGAAACCCAAAAAAAAAAGTAAAAAAGAGATATATAATATAAGTGAATCAGGGGACATACAGTATACAAACAAAGTACTTAAAGCTAACTTATCCTAATACAATGGTATGATAAAGAAAGCAATCATTATAAAGTACTTAAAAATTACTTATATTAGACATAGTAACACATAATAAAGTAATGGCAAAACAATAAAGAATGATTCACTTAATTAAGATATTTACAAAATATACAAACACATTGTGTTCTACCCTAGCATAAAATAAGGGAGAAACACTGAAGTACATTATATTGTACCTAGCGTGGATGTCCCTAGCAAAAAAATAAGGGACAATCCACCAATATGATTCTAGCGGCTAAGGCTAGAGATATTCCGAGTTAGCATGACAATAGGGGAGGCATGTTGGACGAGATAGGTAGAAAGGAGAGACCTGGATCTATACTACAACTACTATGCAGTATCAGGAGAAACAATGTTTCCCGCTGCTACTGCAGAAAATTTAAAGATTCCAAGGACTTTAGATAATGACGTTTAAAGACTGTCGGTGATTTCCATCCAGTATACTTTTTAAGATCCTCAAAGATTCATATGTTGAAAGTAATTAATTGAGGTGGCTACTCCTCTGATGTCATGTGCTTTTCGAAATGAATCAGGATTGGCTTGTTTAATGAAGTAAAGGATCTGTTGTCTGGTTGTTCCTTTTACTGATAGGAGTGCCACCTTTTTCTCTCATAAAGACGAGAACCTGAGGATCTTGAGGATGTACGAGATAGAAAGGCTCTGGCAGTTGATACTGGGCAGAGAGAAGGATCTTGCGGAAAGTGGGATGACTTTTTCCAAGGAGCCCACCTTGCAAGGGATCCTCATTTTTAGCTAAAAAAGCTACGATCGGTGAAAGTAGAACTTCTCCTGAGGGGAGGAATTCCACATGACCCGCATCTCTGGATAGAGCCGACAGTTCTGAAATTCTGGCTCCTGAAGCCAGGCTTAATAAAAATAACGTCTTTCTAAGAAGCATTATGAAAGTGCAAGACGAGTTGTCAGTATCTGAGGCTAGTTTGAGGACATCATTTAAGAACCATGAAACTGCAGTAGGCCTTTGAGAGGGTCTAAGTCTAGCACAGGCTTTGGGAATAGATGTAAGTAAAGAATCTGTTAGGTCTATCTGGAAACCCAACTGAAAGATTTTCTTCAAAGCCGATTTATGAGTAGTAGTGCTAGCTGCTAAGCCTTTTTCAAACAAGGATCTGAAAAGGATATAGCTAAGTTAACCTGTCATGGTTGTGGTGTTCGATTCTTTCAAGAAGGATGCTAATTTTTTAACAGCTGAGTCATATTGTCTAATAGTTGACTCTCTTTTATCTGATTCTAGGAAGAGGATGTTTTGTGGATCAATGTTAGCATCTTTGTTAGCCGCAAACTTCATGAAGTCCATAAAGTTAGGGTCTGGAGAATTCCTGAGGAAGCGAACACAGTCCTCATTTGTACTGATTGTGACAGCTTTGGGATTGGGAATCCGTTGAGGTCGGAGACCCAATTCCAGAAGCAGAGGATATCCACCATTTGCTTTTTGGCCAGTCTGGGAGCAATCCGTGCTACCTAGTCCCTTGAAAGTCCTCAGCTTGCTCAAGACTTTCAAAAGAAGATTCACTGGAGGAAAAACATAGATTTTCCTCCACTGATTCCAATCTAACGCCAGGGCGTCCGTGGCATAAGCCAGTGGGTCCAGGTTGGGGGCCACATAGCAAGGAGCTTGTGGTTCGCTTGTGAGGCGAAGAGATCTACTTGGAGACCTGGGACTCTCCGGCATATCCACTGGAATGACCCGTCGTCTAGAGACCATTCTGATTCCAGAGGGACTGACCGGGACCAAAGCGTCTGCTATCACATTTCTTACCCCCCGCCAGGTGAGTGGCGGACAGATGCCATCTGTGTTTGTCTGCTAGTGCAAAGATGGCTATCATGACATGATTCACGTGTTTGGATTTGGACCCTCCCCTGTTGATGCAATGTACTACTACTGCACTGTCCAAAACCAGTCTTAGATGAGACTTCTTCGGGGAAGGAGCCTCTTCAGGGTAAGAAATACTGCCATCGCTTCCAGGACGTTTATGTGAAGCTGGCGGAAACTGAACTGACCAAGTCCCCTGAACTTGCTTTGAATTGAGAATATCCCCCCATCCGGACAGGGAGGCATCCGTGTGAATGGTTAACACTGGAAGGGGATATTGAAGGGGTACTAATTTGGCAAGGTTCTTCACTTTTGTCCATGGACGGAGCTGATTGCGAGGGATCTGTGGGATTACTGACAACTTGTCTCGAGATTTGGCGTTTGCTCTCGATCGCCAAACTCGATTTATATCTTTTAGCCTTGCTTTCAGGAGGATGTCTGTCACTGAGCAAACTGGAGAGATCCTAGGATTCTTTCCTGGTTTCTCCTTGATGTTTGTTTGCATTTGAGAAATTGTTTCACAGACTTGGCTATTTCTTTTCTTTTGACCACCGGAATTGACAGATTGTGGGAAGACCAAATCCCATTGGATTCCTAGCCACTGAAAAACGAGACTCCGGAGTGAGCCTGGATTTCGTTTTGTTTATCTGGAACCCCAGATGTTCCCGAAATTGAACTACCTTCTTTTTTGGCTTGAGACATTCCTCGACCGTTGGTGCCCAGATCAACCAATCGTCGAGGTATGCTGCTACCATTATCCCTTGAGTTCTCAACTGCTGAAACTAACCACTTCTGCTACTTTCGTGAATACCCTGGGGGCTACATTCAGACCGAAGGGCATCACTTTGAATGAGAACGTCTGATTTCCTAGTTTGAAGCCTAGTAATGGACGGAAGTGTCTGGCTATAGGGATAGATGTAGCGTCTGTAAGATCGATGGAGGTTGTGACGGCCCCAAAGGGAAGTAAGGTCCGTACCTGCGAGATGGTGAGCATTTTTAAACTTGTCGCAACGAATGAAAGAGTTTAGCTTTGACAAGTCTAAGATTACCCTTCTTTTTGTTGAGCCTTTCTTTGGCACGCTGAATAAGCGACCTTGAAATTTTAGATGCTTGACTCTCGCAATAGCTCCTTTCTGAAGGAGTTCCTCCGCATAATCATCAATTCCTTTGATGGTTCCTGATAGAATGATTTGATTGGAGGAGGATCTTTGATCCAACTCCAACCCAATCCTTTGGACAGATGCTCTGTGCCCATTTGCTGAACCCCCACCTGTGACGGAAGAGGAACAGCCTCCCTCCTACCTGGGGAGCCTCACTGTTGTTGGGCAGGTTGACCTCCGCGCCCTCCTCTGAATTGTCTACCTCTTGCAGCTCTTCCTGTGCCACGCTGGCGAAAGTGGCCCTCGCCCTGCTACCCCTAGAGAACCTATTAAAGGCTGGGTAGGCCTGGCTTTCGTACATAGAATTGAAGGCCGGCGAGACTGCGTAGGAGGTTGACAGTTGACTCTGAGGAGACAACAGGAGGATGGTTGTGTCTGCTTTGAAGTAGACGGCTGTCCCTGTTGTGTAACTGGGACGGCCTGACAAATTGCTGTTGCTGCTGTTGCTTCTGGTAAGGCTGGAACCTTCTTCCTTTGTTCTTAAGCTTTTTACCACAGCAGCGGGGCGGTCTCTTGTTTCCTCTTAAGGCTTTTTTAACCAGCAGCAAGGGCGGTCTCTTGTTTTCCCCTCTTGGAGAAGTCCCCAATCTAGCTCTAAGGCTCTGGTTGAGCCTAGCATGCCTCGTGGTGCACCTCGTTCACAGAGGACTCTGGGAAGAGGTCTGCACCCCACATGCTGGAAGCCAGGAGTCTATTAGGCTCATGCCTGATAGTGGCCTCCTGCAAGACGTGCTTTCGGCAGTTCCTTCTAGCTAGGAAGAAGTCAAAAGCATCAGCTTGGACTGTCTGAAGCTGTGATTTGGCCAGAATCTTGAATAAAGGTTCTGTGCCATAAGACAGGGCAGCCATTTCTGTAATGATTAGGGAGTTAAGGGACCTCCCAAATCTTGTTCGAGCATCGAACTCTGCCTGAATCAGGGTATCAGGCAGTCTTGGAAGCTTCTTGCCAAACTGATCCATTGCGCAGTCTGGCTTAAAGCTTACCTATTGAGAACGTGGCAGGCAAGTTTCTCTCACAATTCTCCAAGGCTGGGAAGAGCGGAGAAGTAGATTCCGCTTCCCTCAGCTGTGGCATGGGCTCGTCTTTGAGGACTGCCTGAAGAGTTGCTTCTACTATTTTGGTAGCGAACGGAAGAGAAGCCTCCTCCTCCGTAGCGAAAATAGTGAACGACTCTTGAAGCTTGGAGTTTGGTGTTAGTACACTCCCAATCCTCCAGGCAGTGAACCCATTCCCTCTGTGCGTGATCCCTACTATACAGCACAGTCTCTCGGGAGATCTTGTCCTCTCTAGTGAGAGCAGCAACGGTCAGCCTAGCATACCCAATGAAAGGCTGAGTCAGTCCAGGAGGATATAACTCTAAGTCCTCAATTCTTCGAGTTCCACACTCCGGGATAGAGATCATGCCGTCCTTGAAGGGGGCATAAGCGGCCACTCTCCATGGGTTATCCATGGAGAAGGCTGGTAGGGATTCGTAGGGAGGTAACTGCAAAATGCCAGTACCTGCTACAGGGGAGCTTGGCTGAGGAACTGACTAAGTCCAGCAAAACGGTCCTCTTGCTCTCTAACTTCGTTAGAGAGATCCTGAATGGATTGGCCAGACTGGTTGATGGTGTTTGACAGCTGCGCAAACATCTGTTCAAACTTAAGACCCCAGCGAGCCAACCATCTCTCCACTTGTTGCATCACAACTGCCGAAATGTGTGGGATCAAAGGAGCTTGGTCCCGCCACCCCAAACAGGAGTTACCGAGTAGATCCGGTAGATGCCGGAGAAGGCGTTGGCTCGGCCGGAGCGCGAGCCTTCTCCTTAGAAGCTTGCTTCTAGAGCTCTTAGAGTAGGAAGCGCTCGGCTTTGCCTTCACCGAGTCAGCGTAGGAAGTCGTAGACTTCCTAGCTGAAGAAGACGACGACTTCTTAGAAGTCGTCTTATAGGAGAGTCTTCTGTTCTCTCTGTCCCTTCACCTTCGGGGGTACAGAAAGAGCGGGAGAGCGGGCAGGGATCTCAGATCCCGTAAGCCGTTGGAAAGAAGCAGAAGAAAGGACAGGGGAAGAAGATCCAGGAGCGCCCAAGGAAAGACTTGGGCGCCCGACACACCTACCTCAACCAACAAATCCTCTGCCCCTACCGCCATAGGCTCAATGTTCAGGTCCAGGTTAGCCACATCTGGGACCGGCTCCTGCGTGGAGACGGACCCGAACCGCCTGCTGCAAACCGTCCATGCTGGATCGAAGCTATGGGAGGGGCTGCCGAGATGGGTCGACATAGCCGGTCGACTTGCCACCGGGGAAGATCTGAACGGCCAGCTTCTTGTCCAGAATGTACGGCTGGCCCTTGGCGGCATTCTTCCCGAAGCCGCCCACCCAAGCCTTCAGTGTTGCCAAGGCGACTTCCTTCACGGCGGCAAGCCTGAAAGAGAAGGCGATATGAAGCTTCTAACGGCGGAGACAGGGTTGAACGAAGCTTAAAACTAAGTGTTAGTAGTGATAAAGACCAAATAAGTCTAAGAGTAGACTTACCCCACCCAACAGCTGACTAACGAGGTCGTAGCAGATGGTGCAAGCCTCCGGGTGCCAAACGATCAGTCCATTGTGGGTGGTGGCACACGGGGCGTGGGTCCTACACTCCTCATGGGCGCAGGGTCGTAGAGCGTTGCGTTGCAACCCGGGACCTGACAGTTGGTAGCCTGTAAGTGGAGAGATACATGAGTATCAGGTGCACACTTACAGCCTAACAAATGCTCCGCTGCATGCCGGAGCGTGTAAGTTAGATTAAACCAGAGCCCCGCCATAATATGTGTGGTAAACTAGGCGGTTGGAGTTTGCTAAGGCTACGCTGGAGACAGGAAAAAAGATTCCAACCAGAGTGGTGAGGAGCCATGAAACCACGACGGAGAACGACGGGAGATGGCACACATAAATTAAATTAAAACTAAAATTCACCGTAATATTAGGGTATATCCGTATATATATAACGAAGATAAAATAAAATTTCCGTCTACTAGAAGAGTGCCCAGGTAAGGAGCGAGCTCTCCTCCGGTAGCGGAAAATAGGATATAGTAGGCAAGCAACAGACCATAGTAATGTCCA